>NW_008795035.1:7582239-7684391 GCF_000699145.1 Aptenodytes forsteri
GTAGAGCATGGGAAGCTGAAAAGTCCTTGGCTAGTGTAAGCACTACTCAGCAACAACTAAAACATCGGTGTGTTATCAGCTTTGTTCTCATCCTAAATCCAAAACACAGCACTGTACCAGCTACTAGGAAGGAAATTAACTCTATCCCTGCTGAAACCAGGACAATCGATAAGATACAGATACTGACAGTGCTTTGTAACATGCCCCAGAGAAAAGAAAAGCTGGACGTGCTGAGATGTACTCAGCTGTGTTTTCTTATCCTGACTCTTATGGGAGGGTGGGAGCAGGATAGCTCCCAGACTCCACAGCCGTGAGGGTCCCATGGACTGTGTTCCAGAGATTTGGGATGTCATGACCTGGCTTAGCTCAGCTTATATGGCAGTCATTCATGCCTGGTGCTCATTTTCTACAATGAGAAGGATCATTATAATGAGTGGGATCACCCACTCATGGCTGAAAGCAGCCGTTTCTTAGGTGGAGCAGTGCAGCCAGGAGAGCAGAATATGTTATGTTCAACACTGGAGATGCTGGGAAAGAATCAAAACCAGTATGTGAGCCCTAAAGCAGTACTTTTGACTGAAGAAATTCCTCATGATGGCCAATGCATGGACACAGCCATCTGAGAGATGCCCTCTCCCTTATCCTGCTTCGTGGTCGCTGTTGTCCTGCCCAGGAGAGAGACCCAGCGCTTTCGCATGAGGACTGCGGCAGGCCTGATGCTGGGCAGGCTCCTACAGGAGATGCTGCAAGACTGTGTGGCAGCTGGTTCTCAATGATTTGGTGTTTCCAGTTAAACTTGGTGTTGTGCTGTGATTCACGGCAGCTTTTGTGGGAGATGGGTTTGGAGGAAGCTGGAATTCATCTGCTCCCAGCTGGGTGATGGATGGATTTATTCAAGATCTGGTTCCCACCGTGCTGCCAGCACAGCAGCTGCCTCCCTGGCCTCCCGTCCTCCCAAGCCGACAGCAAGGGAGAAGAGCAGGTATCCTCAGGACAAGGCAGCCCTGGTATTTCCACACAGCAGGGCCCTGGGCACCATTGCAACACGGAGAGTTTCCCAGTCCTGTCCTGAAGACAATCCCTGTGGGGTGTTTTGTAAAATGTAAGAGGGTGAGTAAAATCCCTGCAGGAGATTTTTTGACCATAGCTAAAGTGCTAAGAGAGCCAGCCTGCTCCTGCATGTGATATGTGTGTTTTACACCCCTCCTACTCTCAGGGACTGAGCTCCAGTACTGCAGTGGTGGGCTGAAGGCAGGTCCTCTGCCAAGACACAAGTGGTAACAGCCAGGGACTGCTTCCACCACATCCCTCCAGGCAGCAGGGGAAAACCTTCCCTGTGGGACATTTCTCTTGTCCTTATGGCACGTGGTCAGGCTGCTGCAGATTTGCCAGCTTTAACTGCTCTAATTATTGCAGCTTACAGGTTCCTGACCTCCTGAGCTCATACCCATGCCCTTCTTGGGCATGCGCGATGCTCCTGGTGTCTCCCCTCTGCCTTGGCACTCAAAGGAAACCCCTGTAGACGTGGTGGTGGTGGCTTCTTTGAGGAATCTTATTTATGTAGCAGCCCTACGAGTAGTGATGGTCCTCAAACAAGCCTGGTGACATCTAGTTTTGCAGCTACCAACCTCCCCTGAGGCACGTTCCCAGAGGGATTAGCACAGCCAGAATATGAGGTTAGAGGCAAATTGAATTGGATGCCTCCATGATGATGATTGAGGGATTGGTGAGGTTTGGGGGACAAGAATGGAAGTATGCAAAAATACTTCTCCAGCTGTACTTGGCACAGAGAATCTATTGCACTGGGTACTCATACTGATGGATAAAAGCTCCTTTAGATTTACAAGCTATCCCTGGGTGGGTAGATCCTGGGTTTAGTCTCAGGGCTATAAATCCAGTAAAATAAGCAAAATTCCTCTGGACTTATACCAGAATAACAGATACATGGGCTATTATGAGGGATGTGGCACCTCATAGTGTAATAAACACAAAACGTGATCATTCTGCTCTCTGTACATGGGGTCCAGGGCTCTCTCTGCCCTGATAGATGGGAAGGAGAAGAGGGGGTGGTTTGGGCTCATGGCTGCTTGGGGCCACAGGAGGTGTGGGCTTTTTCCAAAGCCCTGCAACAACTGGGAACTGGTTCTCAAATGCTTTCAGCCCACTGCAAGGGAGGAAATCTGACCCTAATTCCTCTCACCTACTTCCACTGAAGCTCAGAGTGGGCAGCAGCAAGATCAGCCGCTTCTTGGGGGGGTACATTTGTACCTACTCGCAGACCAAATTCACAGATATTTTAGCAGGGCTGTCTCATTGCAGGGATCTAGTGTGCATTAATTATGAGGCAGCAGCAAGATCAGCTGCTTCTTGGGGGGGTACATTTGTACATACTCGCAGACCAAATTCACAGATATTTTAGCAGGGCTGTCTCATTGCAGGGATCTAGTGTGCATTAATTATGAGCATGTGTAGATGAGGTGTTAAATGATTTATACACAGACCCAGATTGAGAAATCCCAGTGGTTTCTTCTCCTGATGTGTAGCTGCTGTTGGCAATTAGTCAAGCTTTCCTGGCATTCAGGAGGAGCTGAGGAGCCTTTTTGCTTGTGATACAGACCCAGAGTTGCCGGGCTTGGTGGAAGCTGAACCTCTTCAGTGAGCCAAGGCTAGTTGTGACCAACATGAAAGGAGCGTGTAGCCCATTTCCAGCAGGGTGGGTGCATGCATGATGAATCCTGCCGTCACTGCTGCTGTTTATTAGCCCTTCTGGGGACTGCGGCGATGCTCTGACGTCGCGCCACCCTTGGGAGCATGGGGAATGCCTTTTGCATTCTCAGAGCCAGAGAATGGCAAATCAAAGTGGAGTAATTTTAATTAATCTTGTATTTATTATTTATCACTAATTGAATGTGCTTTCAGTGCTTTTTTTTCTTCTTTTAGATAAGGGTGTTTAGGGTTGGTTATTAGTATCTGTTTTATAATGCTAGTAAGATAGGATCCTTTGTTCTTAGGAGCTCAGGCACTGCAAATCATCAGAGATGCTGCCTTTGCTGCGGCCTGCCCATGGGTGCCGGGCAGCACGGGCACCTCCAGCCCAGGGTGTCCAGCAGCAGGGGCGGGAGAAGGCAGAGCCTGAGGGGGCTGCAAGGGGCTGGGGGGGGTGCAGGACTCAGAGGCTCTGGTAGGAAACGCTCATGGACCATTTCTGACCAGAAGACATTTGGTATTTTGACACTTATGTTTTTGAAAAGCCAGCCATGACGACTGACTAAAGCAGGACACTTCAGGGGCTCCTTCTTATGGCTTTATTTTAAAGCAACGCTTCTTCAGCGTTGGGGCTAAAAGCAGAGGCTGCAGAGCCAACCCACTGAAGGATGGTGTCCTTTCAACCCCTCTCATCCCCCTAACACACACAGGACAGGCACTAAGGGAATGAGGAAAGATTAAGAAAAGCCTGAATTTGCCCACACACACTGCAAGTTCTGCAAAGCCTTGTCTGTAGCCAAGACTTACACCCTGCCTGCTTTAAAACCAGAAAGAAGTGGGAGAGAGCTCAAGTCCTGCTGACTTACAATTACAGGGCGCTGAGCACAGCAATTTCCCAGCCATCAGTAGGAAAGAAAGTAAGATTTACACCTGGAAGGCAGTTGAGAAGTTGGAAGAGAGGAATGAAAAACAAGGTGCTTCAAAGCCATGCTGTTTGAAAGCTGCCAGGGCTAAAGCAGCAGGCTGAAGCGGGGCTCCCGTTTGGCTTTCTACCGCAGCAAGTGTGCAAAGGAGGCGAGTGCTCAGGCTGGAGAGAGGCTCGGTGAGGACGGGAGCGCTCACCCCCCCTCGCCCGCTCTGCGCCAGGCAGCTGCTGCCAGTCTCCGCTGTTTCAGGCCATGCAGCTGATTAAATATTGAAAGGTTTTGGTTGCTGTTGCTTGAAAGCTTCTCTCTGGATGAAAATGAAGTTAATGTGAGGACAAGTTTGTGCTGGTGCAATTAGTCTCTGTTTAAATATGGCTGACCATAAACCGTCCAAAAATAGCTTTGTGGGTTTTAACGTAAAGGCGGTGTTAGGACGTGGGTTTGGGTTACTCCTTTTTGGAGCCAAGGTGTGGGAGAGCTCAGGGAGGGGGGTACTGCAGATGGGGGTCAGGCTGAGTTATCAGAGAGACCCTGTGGCATTCAGAGGCTATTACGGGTGCTCAAAGGCTGGTTGTGACGGGAGCTAACGCCTGAGGTTTGTGTGTTCACACAGCAGCCTTGCTCCAGGCTCACGTCCCACACACCCCCGGCACCCTGGGAGAGACGGTGATGGGTGGAGATGCAGGCAGAGAGAGGGGAGGGAGAAGGGATTTGTTATGAGTTATAGGATTAGGAAGAGGCAGGAGGAGAGTTGGGATTACAGATAGGGGCCAAAAGTGGACGGAGGGAGAGACGAAAAGGGTTGACATTTCTGGGAGGCTGCTTATAAACAATGGGAGCACTTTATGGAGGATCGGCCACCAGAGACCTCGACGAAACTAAGCGGTGGAAAAGGGAAGCCAAAGGTGGAGGAAGAAGGTCCTTTACCAACTAGTGGTACAGCCAAATCTCAAAGATAGAGGAAATGTTGCTTTCAGGTGGAAGTAGAATAACTGACTACTTTTCTGCTCCCCAGCCAGGCCCACTGTTGCACTCTCATCTTCTGAGAAGACATGAAGGGCATTTTCCAGCTTGTTAGCTGTGCACAGTCAGGGGCTTCCTAAACTTTATCGCTTGGTGCCTTCCTGACAGAGCACCGAAGGGTCAAGCCTTCATGGTCCCCATCAGTGGGTACTAGAGATTTCCCATCACCCCCTGAGCTTTTGGATAACCTGCGTATCCACCTATGGAGGTCCGAAAATCACTAGTAATACCCATTCATGCTTCCATGGGTTTGTACAAAATTGCTTCTTTTCTGCATCCCGCCCCAGTGAGGATGCAGCGATTTCGAGCTCTCAGTGGGCTGTGTACTGCAGGGAACATCACAGCAGGAGAGCAGCAGGGCTTGGCCTGAGACATTTAGTCACTTTGAGTAGTTAGAGAAGACACATCTGAGCTGGAAAAGAAGGTTCCCTTCATTGTCTGAGTGTCCAAAATAGATGTTCAAATCTTCTCTCCTGTCACCAGGGAAAACTTTGGTAAAATCTCTCTGATCTGGTTAAGTATAAATATATCCAGAGAATAGTTATCCACTTGATTTTAACGTTGCTGTAACCTGCACAGATGCAGGGTAGTCTGCGACCGAAGTACCAGGTCACCCAGCAGGCAGACAGGCCATCCAGCCTGGGGGAAAAGGGCAAGCTGGGTAAATAGCTGCTGGTCCCACTGGGTCACGTAGAGGTTCGGGCAGAGAAAGGAGAGGCAGCATTTCCATCCCCCCTGCAAGGGGAATTTGGTCCTTCCATTGGACTGCATTTGTTTTAATATATAATCATCACTGAAAATTGGTTTCTGGTTGTTTTCACCTATAAATTCAGTCAAATCTGCCGTAATTTTACTAAATATTTCTGGAGTTTGATGGTAGCATCCTATGGTAAGGAGTCCTGTAGAAAAGCCTGTGAGTAAACGTACAAGCAAAGCTTTGCTTGCTCGCAACCTGAGTGAACTGGGCACTATCTGCTAAACCCAACAAAGAATTTAGCAGCTATTTTTTTCAGTGGTCATGAAAAAAGGGATGATATTTATCTTTCTTGTTCAGACTAAGATGGTACATCTGCAGCAGAATTTGCTGTTCACATTTTTATTATTCTTTAGAGCTAATTGAAACTTGATTTAAAAAATTATATTAATCAGCTCAGCTTATAGTAGCCATTGATCAGTTCCTAAGTGTTTTTTAATGGTGTTACGTGACAATTGTTAATTGTACTTGATTAGAAGAACATAATCACAACAAGGCTGATGGTTGGATTCTCAGCCGAGCAAATCTGGATTAATCTACAGCCCTGAGGTTCTGATCCATAACATATTTGAAATCAAATTAAAAATCCAGTGTTATTAGAATGGGATGTGTGTTCATGGTGAAAGTCATATGATATAATTTTGGCATCTTTTTTGTTCTTTCAGAGCATCTAGTGTAGCTGTTCAGTTTCAATTATTTTTTCCTAATTGTTATAAAAAAGTTGTCTTTGCACTGGGAAGTATTCCATCTGGAAGTCTTCCAAAACAAAATATTTCCTTTGACATTTAAAAATCAAATTCTGAAACAGATTTTTATTCCTACTAGATTTAGATAAGCCCTTTGATTAAAAACCATCCAGAATTTCCATCTCCAAGCAGTATACTGTAAAATGCAGGACCTGATAGCAATTATTGAATTAACTATTGTTGCTGTTTTTTTCCTCATACCTGCTATGAAATAATACTATGGTTTTGGCAGGCTTACAACATCTGAGACCGTGTGGCTCAGCGGAAGTGTGTGACATGTAAGAAAGAAAGCGCAGTCTATTACATCTGTGCTACACAGCTTTTCCCTCAAGTGGGAAATAACGTAGGGTCTGCCAGCCCCAAAAAGTTGCAAAAAAGCTCCCCATGCCAATGGTTCAGACATTTCACAGGAGTCTTGGTCTCCTGTGCATCTTCCTTGCCCAGGACTAGCTGAACAAGAGGATTTTCCCCTTTTGATGCTCTGTGAAGGCAGCAGCCCAGGGGCTGTGGGATGGGGGCTGAGGGCAGAAGCTGAGCCCTGCTGTGCACAGCCTACCGCTCTCACCGAAAGGAGCTCTTTAACTGGTGGAGGACGTGGCACCTGATTTATAAGAGGCAACCTTTGTATTCTTTGAGTTTAGCAAGTCTAGTTGTTGTTCAGCTTCTTCCTTGCTTTCATTTCTCCTTTCTTTCCGTTTAAAGTGCGTGGAAGGGACCCACCATGGAGGGATCTCTCCTGAATGGGAAAGGCTATTGCGGAGGGACGGCTGCGGGAGCGATAGCACAGGGCTCGGGGCCATCCACCCACAGACATCCACCTCCCCGCCGGGGAGGCGGTGGGTGCTTCAGTGGCCTTTCAACAGCAGCAAAATGAGCAGCTCCTCACTCTGCCTTTACAGCAGGCTGGGCAGTGGCAGCTGGTGGATCCCTACCCCGTGGGGGTACAGGGGATAACGGAGCTGCTTCCTTGATTAACTCTGGCAGCAGCTGCTGAGTTAATTAGTGGTCAAATCTAGGGTGCTGGCAAAACGGTATTACTAATTTGTCCACGAATGCAGCTTGGAGCTGGGAGGGTTTGGAGTGAATTTCATCCCCACCACTAGTGAAAATAATTTTCAAGATCTGTTTCAAAATGAGTGTTTGAGCAGGAGATGCCACGGCTGTTTCCACTGTGAAATTCCATCGTGAGATTCAATCTACGTGAGATTTCAGTGCAGAGTCTTCCTACATGGCTTCATTTTGCATCCGTCTGGCCCTGTTTGCTCACGTCTGGACTGCCTTGCCTTTGCCAGGGGTGCTGATTCAGGTTTCATCTTCCCACAGAGGGGGAATCTTGCTTGCTCCAAGCGAGGGAGATCAGGTTAAGCATGAGAGGCTCCTGCGAGGTGTCTAGAAATAATTCATTTACTGTGGTTGCAGAAGCAGAGGCTTGCCCTGACCAGCCATGCATGGTTAAAGCACATAAAGGCAGAGACCTCTCAGGATCCAGCTCACATGCAAAGGACAGACGGGATACACGAAGCCTTTAGTAATTTCACAGGGAGCAACCACTCAGGTTTGTACGCACTCAGAGCATCCCAGTGAGCATGCCCTGCAGCTGGAAAAGAGCCGTTAACAAATGTTCATTACAATAGTAACCATTTAGCCATTAGCTTGTCTCCATGCTAAGATCTGTGCATCAGCGACTCTTTGTTTCCTGCCAGTTCCAGGTATACAGATGTTTTCTTTGGCGGGTGTTATGGAGACTGTAAAGGGTTTGGATCAGGATATTGTGTCTGTGCTGTGTCTGCTTTCATCAGATGCTCTTTCTAAAGGACATCGGAGACAACAGTCTTCTGAGTGGGTGATGGAAAAAAGGTGGAGTGAAAAGGGAGAAAAGTTGTAAAATGGAGTTGCTTGTTCAGTTACTGCTCAGTTACTGAGCACGGAGGAGGGTTTTTCTTTCTTTTTTCCCAGCAATTGCTGTGTCAAAGTGTGCATATCAAAGTTTTACTGAACAAGCCCTTTCTGCACCCTTATGCAAAACATTTCTTGCTTGAAGACGGAGACAATTACTGTGCATGTATTTACCCAGCTCTAGGAGCCTGCCTAGCTCCTATCTATATTTCATGAGTCTCGACACTCCCCGAGGCTTGCCGCACTCTGCTCTGCCTGCAGTGAAGTGCTCCTCAACTGCAAAAGCAATAATGACTCAAGAAAATGCACAAACAGATGAAGCTCTCTGGATTTACCTCCCCCAGCAGCCTTGGCCTTATCCCCTTAACGCTGGGTGGCATTTGGATGCTCTTTCAGAGCCTGCCAGCAGTCAGGCACACGTGGTAGCCACTGGCTGGTGCTCAATCTACCTGCCATTGGGCTGACGTAGAAAACAAGCTGCTCCTCACACCCTATGCAAGTTGGTAGCCAATAACAGTACTAACCCCCTCCTGCCATGCTCTGGTGTCTTTTCCATCTTTAATTCATAGAAGGGTTAAAGCAAGGTCTCTTACATCTTCTGGTTCAGCTGTACAGCCAGCGCAGGGCTCACACTTACAGGATACTTCCCAGCAGTTTGTCTTTGATTTTCAGCAACCCCAGTGATGAAGTTTCTGTCTTTCCCCTTGAGGTCCTGTCCTTCAGCCCCAGAAATATTGCTGTCGGGAAGCTTTGTCTAAACTTCAGCATCAATTTGAATTTCAGGCTTTCACATCTGCTGCAAATGCCCCAGCTCCTGGCCAAGCCAATCTCTCATTCAGCGTGACTGGGAATAGATGAGTAGGAATGCAGCACTCCAGCTCACTCCCCTGGTATACTCCCCATGCAAACGTAGCCAGCTCTGTTTGAGAAGTAGACAGGGTGGGGTTTTTTGACTCGTTGATTGCTTAGAAACTTTCTTTTCATTCCCAGTTGAAATGTCTTTCCAGCCAGTCCACACTCTCCTTTTTCTTGCATTCACGTTCGATTAAGAGCATTTTTTTGTCTGTTTTCTCTTCCACTGCTCTCAGCACAGCTGGGTCCAGCTGGACAGTATGGACAGTCCATTTACACTATCCAATGAAGCCAATGGGTTAATGTAAAAAAGAAGCTCCCCATCTTTCTTTGGAGTACATGCTTAAAGAATGTTCATCCAAACATTTTATTCTCAAAAGAAACAAGATCTGTTCTGGACAAATTGGAAATGTTTGAGAAGCAAATGTTTCCTTTTATTCATTTTCACTGAAAATGACTGAACCCACTGCAGAATTCTGAATCCTTGGGGAAAACCTGCCAAATTTTGAAGAAAAATATTGACTGATATGAAGAAAAAGTTTATTAGCATCTCTTTTTTCATAGAAAACTAGACTATTTTTTGACCCTTTCTCCCTGCTTTATCTGCCTGAATGAAACAGACAAGCAAGAAGCAGAAAACACTTCAGACCGATTTTTTTAATATTCAAGGTTATTCCACTAGTTTCTAGTAGATTCCCCATTTGCTGGGCTCTCTTAGTCAGAATCATGTGGAAGAAACAATGTCTGTTCCTTTCAGCAGAGTTGTATTTTTAGAAGGGATGCAGAAAATAGAGGTAAGGTTATATTTCTTCAAGTAATATGTGGGCTTTCCAATGGTGCTCCCCTTTTTTTCTTATTTTGAATTTACTCTAGAATTGAAATACTGTGCGTCTTGACTGCTATTTGAACCCAGCTGTGCCTATGTGATTTCATTCTATTGCTTTTATTGTGGAAAGAACAAATGACACATCAGAGTTAAATCTTCAGTCGTTGATAGTGCAGCTTGCTATTCTTCCAGTTGGGATCAAGCCAAAGGAATAATCATGTTTGTCTATGCAATGCATCTCTCTCAAATCTGCAGTTCACATTGCTCTGGGATCCAAACCCAGGTGATTTTATGACAGCTAATAACTGCTGTAATTAGGAACCTAATTAAATATCCTCTGATCTTACCCTTCTCAGAATGGATCAGCTCAGGGGGCTGATTTGGATTCTCCATCTCTCTCTTCACACAGTCTCATACAGCAAGTAAAGCACAGATGATTTTTAGCGTCCTTTGAAGTATTAGATACTGCTCATCAGCATCCCGGAGCTCAGGGATGAACAGACCAGCAGCATGAGCCGATGTGGTTAGTAAGTTCCCACAAAGTATATTGAATGTGTTTAAAAAAAATAAATCACAGAGTATGACTGAGCTAGAGAGGAGCCAGGAAGGGCAGGAATGCTTTGCCACCTTCCAGCAGAGGAAGTCAGCAGCGTCTCAACCATCTGTAGCAGCGCAGCAGGCGATTTGTCAGGTTGGTGTTAAAACAACTCTGAGAAGGATCTAATCTGTTGCTGGGGGCAGGTGCTGAGGGTGCTGTACAGAAGGATCAGCAGTTTTGCCTTCACTTGGCAGCCAGGGTTACTCTACCAGAAGAAATCAGCGCTGTCCATGAGCCAAGGGAGCTCTCTGCATGATGTCATGCCACAGGGGAACCCCTTGCTGCAGAGACCACGGGCAGCGCTTCCCTCCTGCAAGGCACGCAAGATGGGAGAAGCAGAAAGAAAAGTCAGGCAAAATTTCCCTGCCTGTACTGTGGGGCTGTGCGACCTCGGACTGGCTTTCAAGGAGAGGTGGGTACCCCGAATGAGCTGGGCAGAAGTGGCTGTCGATCTGGAGAAACAGCACTGTGGCACCCTTGGGCAAATGTCAGGGATGAATTTGGGTTCACGAAGCCCCACTATGTTTTGCAATCCACTGTACGGAGTAGCACACTTGTGCTGGCCACTCATGTCTGACCACACGGGTGTTCCCTGAGACCTTGTAACAGTCAGACACATAGCAGCAGACTGGGGACCCTCAGAGAGAAATTTTTTCTCAGCTTCCAACAAGTGAGGAGACTCATTTCTAAGAAAGCAGGTGGAGTTATTTCCCAGAGAAAATCCTGCTCATCTCACAGTAAAATTTCAAGGTACATCTCTTGCAAACAGGAAATGTCTGCAATCTTCTCAACCCTGCATCAAACTCTGGTACCCTAAATTCGGGCATTGTGCAGCTGGTGTTGAACAGAGACCTCCTGCAGAGCCTGGATCTCCACCAGCCTTGGAAGGAGAGTCCTGATAAGGACAGCTGGGCAGGTGACACTGAAGAAGCAGGTAAAGCTGTCACCTGCACTCTGTAGAGGATGGACTACTGCTTTTAGCCACGAACTTTTACAAGAGGTATGGCCTTACTAAAAACCAAAAAACACGATGGGCCAAATGCCTCACCTGGAGGATGTTGTATCTGGCTCGGGTTAGTTTGGAGGTGTAGTGTGGGTTGGCCTGGTTTTTGCTCTCTAGCCCTGTGGAAAAAAATATTGTATCTGGATCCTACGTGGTGGTGAACAGACTTGCACAGCAGTGCATGGCAATGGAAAGCAGTGAGCTGTGAGTATCCATGTGTCGTGTTGGGGCAGCTGTGGCATGTGGCCCATGAGCACCTCCACTAAGGGCCAGGGGCCAGCCCTGGAGGAAAGTCTGGGCACCAGCACTGCAAAGCGTGGAGGTCTGGGCAGGACCCAGCCCCAGTCATGGTTTATTAGTAACTATGGAAGCCTCCACTATCCGAGGCATGTCTGACCCTCAACTTCTCTACAGGGAAGCAAGAAACATGTTTTATTTGGAAATAAAAGATCCTTCCACAGACCAGTTTTAAACCCCATCTCATCCCAATCACAGCAGCAAACCCATTTACTGTTGAATAGAGACAGGCAGCGCTTGGCCCTTTTCCAGCACTGAGCTTAAAAGACAACAGGCACGTCAATGCCTTTTGCTCACAGCTCTGTGCCCATCACTAGATCCATTTGTGATTCTCACGCGTGCAGGAACTGCAGAGACTCGGAGCTGTCCTCGTTCCATATTCATTACCCGGATTTCTCATATCTGCACCTCGCAGGAGAAAGCTAATGGATGAATTTAGCGTTCAGGCAAAGCACCAACTTTACAGCCCTGAAAACCAACCTCCTCTACAGCACAAGCATACCAGTTTTCCCAAGCAACAGCCTCTGGCTGCCCTTGTCCAGCTGAGATACAACATTGTCTGCCTCTGTTCCCAAGCACCTCACAGCATATTTGGGAGGTAGAAAGCACTCAATCCCATTCCCAAAATGGGAAATAGAGGCAGAAACAGCAGTCACACAGAATTGTGTGACTTACAGAAATCCTGTTGCAGAGAAAGGACTTTGTATATAACATGTCCAAAACTGATACGTTAATCACGGGTCCATACTCCTCTTCCTACCATCACTTCCCTCCAGGGATCTCATGGTCAGAACTTGCCCCTTCTGCTTAGCTTGCAGTGAGAGGATCTGTTACTGCAGGCTTGGCACTGTGGGCTTCAGTGCTCTGGCTGCTTATTCCTGGGTAACCAGAAAGATTTTGCAGCCACCAGCAGATTTTGCATTCTTCACTAAAGTGCCATGAGAAAGCAGTCTTTTTCCCTAGCCGGTCTGGGTTAGATGAAAGGCTTGATATCCACTCGCCGTCTGCGGGCCATTCCCTGGCTCCCTGTCAAGTAAGTCTGATGTTACACTTTGACAAATAACTTTTGATCGTCATCTCCTTCTTGCCACTTTCTTCACCTGGGATATTCTATCCTCTTTCCCCTGAAGAGGCACTAGCATGATCTGCCTTGAAGTATTTGTTATCCCCTTGAAATTTGCCAGCTAATCCCCCCAGGCTCGTCATCTGGAGGACACCTGGTCTCACACTCCATTTCTTGCCTGCCTTCTCCTGTATATCATCCAGGATTCCTGCTTCTAGCAGAAGCCTTGAATTTATTTTATCTTAGGTTTACTCAGGGTGTGACAGACTGTACTTCTCTCCTCCCCCTCAGGAGGACAAGTCATTTGCTGTGATAGCACTATCTTCTGGTGTCATTTCTGTCTGAATAGTCCCAGTTTAGCTGGTCAAGGGAAGCCATTTCACAGCTTTTCTGTTACTGCTACCCAGGATCGACCACTCAGGGAACCCTCTAGTCTGGGATGCCCTCTCTGACAGTGGGCACCAGCAAATCCATCCAAGAAGCTCCTCGGTGGACAGTTACAGAATAGCCTACATCAGAGTGAAGTTCTCTTGATGTTTGCCTGATGTCTTGAAGAAGAACTTATTTCTCCCAGTAGGAAAAAAGGTTGTAGAAACTCAAATGAAACTCATGTCCTCCTTTCCCTTAAATACATCCAGTTCCCGCTTTCAATGCTGCCAAGGCCTTGCCTTTTATTCCCAGGTGCCCCACAAGTTAGTGTGTAGGTAGGGATTTCCTTGTGCAGGATTTCAATCTCTTGCCTTTCACATTTCCTGAATGTCCTTTTGTCTGCTCTTATGAGACTGCAAGTAAGTCCATCTCATTTACTGTTTTAGGACAAAGAGACTGATTTTTTTCCTTTTCTTCCCTATTGCTTGGAAACAGAGCCCACACAAGGGGTAAGGAAAGCAGATACTACATGCAGACCCTTCACCAAGCCTGCTGCCTCATCATGCCTTCCCTTCCACCCAACACAGGGCTCGGGTTCATGCTGATCTGGCAGCCGCTTGGCCGCCAGTGCCATCTGCCAGTGGGTGACTTCACCCAGTCCCGAGAAGGCATCTTGCAGAAGCGTTGCCAACTGACTTGGGGTTGAAGGAAGGAACAAAATAGGGCTCTGCACAGTGGGGCAGGATGTGATCTCTAAAGCTAGGTGGGGATGGATAGTATCAACAGTAGGAGTAAGTGTGATCAACACATTTCAGGCTGCACTGGGCTGCACACTGTCAAATTCAGGAGTTCCCCTATGAGTACTGGGAAAAGTAGGAGCTAGAGAAAAGACCATGCTCTCTGATCCCACTCGTCTGCTCATCAGAAGCCAGGTGGAGGGACACTGCTGCGGGGAGGGTTGGCAATACGTGTACCCGAAGCCCAAATCCTAGCAAGCAGTCCCTAGCACGCTTTTCAAGAGTAGCTTTCCATGCTCTTTAAGGCCCGTTGTGCCTGGCTCTGCAGCACACAGAGCATGGCCAGCTCTCTTAAATCTCAGGACTATCAAAATGACAGTCAAAAGGATGGGCAGTGAAAACGGCCCTGAGGATCCTGGTGAGGTTTGATCTCAGTGCATCAGGACGTGGACTGGAAGCTGGATAATAACACACTGACAGATTAAATCCTCAGAAGGGGCCAAGTGCAGCTGCCCACCACAATCCCACAATACTCCTGCTGACAAGAAGAGCTGTGCTCCAGCTGAGGTTTAGAGAGTCATGAAGGGGAGAGGGTGTCCCGGTGCCAAATAACGTTTTTGCAGGCAGGCTAACGAGAAGTGAGGCCAGCCGACTGTGCGGGAGCAGACAGCCAGCAGAGAGGCACAGCCTTGAGCCCTGTCTGTTGGTGACATGCACCAGGGCACATGGTGACAGCAGCAGTGGGAGACACTATATCCCTGTCTCCCGGCAGGGAGGAAGATGCTGAGTTCCTCAATGCTTCAATCTTGCTAAAAGCCATATTTCTCCATTAATGTCACTTCCAGGGAGATTGCAGCAGGAATTTCTGCTCTACAGCCCCTTGGCAGGCTTGAGCTGGGTCAAAGAGGGGCTTTGGGAGGGGGGAGAGCGATTCCCTTCATTTCAGTATCTGCAGGAAGAAGCATGTTCAGACCGGGGATGGTGAGGACCAGTCCCCAGGTCACAGGATCCTTGCCATCCCCAACTGCCAAAGCAGCTCCTTTGCATGGGGACTGCAGAGTTTCAGGATCTCTTTCCATTGCTTTTCCATTTTTAGGGAGCCTGATGAATATAAGTGTCTTTAACATGTCTTCTTTGGGTAGAGCTGAAATAAGAGGAATGGAAGGACAAGCTGGAAGTATTATTAATTCTGGTTAGAAACAGCATGTTGGAGGTCATTTGCAGGAGACTGTGCCCTCGTGAGAAAAATTTCAAGATCACAGTGGTTTTAGCGAGGACAATCTGAGTCCAGAAAGTTGAACTTTTGAGCTCTCCATCAGTGGTTACAAGATTCACTTTTCAGTTATGCATGTCTTTTTCCCTACACAATCTCTGACAGGTAGAGAAAGTAAGTTATTACAGCTATTTTGCAGACAAGGAACCAAGCCTAAGAGTAACTAAATGTCTTCTCTAAGGTTAATTTAGCCATTTGTGGCATTACAGAAAACTGTACGAAGTTCTTGATGCTGCCCAAGACATTAAGCCATCTTTCCTCTAACCAAACCTGAGTATGAATCCTGACAAACGGCTGCACCGGCATGTGTTTTTCAAACTGTTTTCTTACCCTTTTCATATTTTACAGAGGAATCACAGGTAAAACAGAAGCAGAAGTAGCCTGGATTCAACTCTTCTGGCATAAATTACACGGACGGCAATTTGACTTTAACTCCCGTCTGTACTGTCGCGCCCCTACCCACAAGCATGAGTCACACTAAGCAATAAATAATAGCTAAATCCTTCTTCTGCCTTGACAGGTGATTTTGAGGATTTTCTCTCTGCGTACACATGAGATATGGTGCTATAGCCTGATGATGTATTGTAGCTATTAATTTTGGGAGATCAAGCTTTCTCATCATTAATGTCCAACCTGAACACAGGAATTTATTAGGCTGTTTGGGAGGCAAATGCACAGCCTTCTCACCGCTATGGAGTGGTATGCTTAATTGCTTTTTTTGTTGGTTTGGTTTTTTTTTTTTCTTTTACTGGCTCAAGGCAACATTAGTTTCCAAGACTGGGTACTCCAGCTGCTGTTATGCCTTCTCCTCTCCCTTCCTTTCTGACCTTCATCCTCCCACCCCCTGCCTTGTCCTATCTTCTTTGCTCTCCCTCATGCTCTGCTGTTGCTTTCTCTCGTTCTTTGGCTCCTGCAGTATCTGCTCCTTGTTTCAGTAGTTTCCTCCTCTTCCTCTCCTATTCAACAGAGGCACGAACATCATTTCAGAAGACTGTGAGACAGTAGATGACCCATGGCACAGCTGAGAACCACATGCCTTTGGGCTGTCAAGATACTGCCCAAGCTTAAGGCTCTGTGTAAATGAGCTGCTCTTGCAAAGAGCTATCCTAAAAACTCCTGCAGAAACAAGAAGGGAATATGGGATGCTTGGGAAAAAGTACTGCCAAGCAATCCACCTTTCCATAACATTAGGGAGCCCACTATTTGTGCTCAAATTAGCCATACTCCTCTTCTGCTGTATAGTGCACAAAAAACTGCTGGGGGCTCTTTTGAGTTGAAAGCCTCCATATGGGTCTAAAACATGAGTATAAATGTAGTGTGGCTATATGTGAGGTTTTATATTACTTGTTAAGTCAGTGCCAATATATTCCAGGCCCTATGGCAATTTTAGTTTGTGCATCTAGTCAATGAAAAAAAAAATCTATTTTTGTGATTTTCTGCAAGATGCTTGTTTCAAAAGCAGGTTCTTCAAAGATCTGGGAATCTGAGATATTCATGGTACAGTCTCCCAGCTAAGACAAGCTTTGCAAATTGCCGCCTTACAGAAGAAAACATCGCTTTGTGGGTAT
The DNA here is from genome assembly GCF_000699145.1 of Aptenodytes forsteri. Classification (NCBI taxonomy): domain Eukaryota; kingdom Metazoa; phylum Chordata; class Aves; order Sphenisciformes; family Spheniscidae; genus Aptenodytes; species Aptenodytes forsteri. Next base: position 7,598,877 of record NW_008795035.1, read on the forward strand.
GTTTTTTTTGTGCTGCAGTGATGTATGTGATGCACATAGTGAAACTGATAACCAGATAACAGAATCTGTTGAATGATCCTGGATGCTACAAAGTTCAGGTCTCCTCAGTAGCGTTTCATATCCAAAAAATGGTCAAACTAATCAAAATGCTATGAAAATGGATGGAGCAAAAGCAGTTGCTCCAGTATTTTCCCTGCTAAATAACCTTGAAGAGAGTCTCAGAGTGAACATCTCTTTAAATCTGCTGCTGCTTGCACTTGTATTTCTCCTCAGGCAAGGTGCATAACGAACAGTGCATTTGCAATTTTGAAAGCTCTTGTGGCCACAAAACAATTTTATTGGAGGGCTTACGCAAAAAAGAAAGGGGCTGAATTTAGTTTGAGAACCACCTCTCCTATTTGATCTCAGTCTTAGCATTGTAATAACTGTGCTCCTCAGACCTGATCGTCGAGCAGCCCCGAAGGGAAACGTAAGTAACAAACCTATTAAAAAGCATGATGGAAGCATAAGGTTGGCTGTGACTGCGACAGGCTGCGGCACAGGGGATTTCTTGGAATGAGCCTGAATTCTGGCAAGGCCAGTGCCTTGGTACACTTCACTGGAGCTGGCAAGCAACTGTCTCTAGAGACTGATGCCTGAGCATCCTGGGCTGGGAAAGAGCTGCTCCCCATAACAGGAACGGGTCCCTGCAGGGAGATCTCTCAGCCTGTGGAAATATCTCTGCTAGAGCCCTTTCTTAACGCGCTCCAATACCATGGTGGAAAACAGGAAAAAACAACCCTGAAAGGGCTGCTGTGAGGTGCATTAAATGGTTTGTCCTTCTGCCTCCAGTTTGTGGGGAGGTTTGTTTGTCCCCCAGCAATGGGAAGGTGACCCCGGACAGTAACTGAAGATGCTTTTCAGTATCTGAAACGCTGCAGTCATTTCCCATTTGAGATAGGAGACGATGAGACATTGCACCCTGGCCACAGCAGTGTGGTAACTCTGAGCAAAGAGTGATTTTGTGGCACAACACACTGAAGACACGTTGACTGTGTGGAGCCAAAGCAGGCTTTGTCAAGGCAGGAAGGTGGGAAGGACAAGAGCAGGGAGCACTGGGGAGGGGAACAGACACAGCAGACATTGGCGCCGCTCTATTAGCTAGAGGCAGGAGAAAGAATGAGGTATTTAATAAAGATACTCGCTCAAATAAAATCCCTTCTGAAAGAAAGCAGTGTTTAGAAATCACTCAGGGTTGCATCTGCTTTCATGACTTTGTCACTGGGGTAAATCTATTCATCACAGCCATGTATTAATGAATTAGTTAATTAAGTGGCCCATTATTTAATAACACAGATTGCAAGTGTGATGAAATAAAAGTCCCCTTTGTAGCTAGAGGCACATCTTTGCCAATAAGCTAAGCAGTTCATAGTTAATTGGGTGTGTTTGCTGTCTGACACAGGCAGAATTTGCTGAATTGCAGGCAGTTTATTTCCAAGGTTATTGCTTACACTCATCTCTGGGAGCTTGTCAGGGCCTCCAAGCCCAGTAAGGTTAGACCTAATAAGCTGTCCAAGGGCAAACACATGTAGAAACTCTCAGACTCATTAACAGGCACCAGGGCACCATTGTTTCTGAATCAACACTGAATTACCTATTGGTTTATGCTGCCAGGTGCAATGCTGATAGAGAGGTTGGCTTATTAATAAGCAGTAAAGCCTTGGAGACTCCAGCTCTCTGTGATATTTAAAAAGACAAGGACATAACAGAAACATGGACTGGGTGTTTGGCATTGATATGGCTTCCCCAGGTGATCTTGGGAAAGCTTCTTGATTTACATCTACACTGGGACATCTCAGAGTATTCCTTGGTATCCAGGTCAGGGTTTGTGCCTCAGCTCCACATTAGGAACAGATTTGTGGGGCAGCAATGCTCACCTTTACCTTGGTCATCATGTCAAAGATAGCTGGGTGTGAAGGTTGGAAGGAGGCCTTAGCTTGCTGGTCTACAGGGGCCGGAGTCTGGGGGACAGTGCACAGCATTTCCGTTTCAACAGTCAGGTGAAGCTTTAGTCTCTCTCTGCCTCAGGTCATGATGTGCAAAACAAACCTAAGAACTTTTCCCAGCCTTGCATGGGAGCTATAAACACTGTAGGCTGCTTAGGTACTACGATAATGGGAGAGGATGAGAAGAGGGAATAGGTATCTAGGAAAAGTTTAGAGACCATGAGTATTTTCTCAGCTAAAAGATTGTTAATCTCAATAAGATGGCCAAATTCCAGTTCAGGCATATGCATTTCTAAGTTTTCTTTGGGTAAATTATCATCTCCACAGAACTCTGGCACTTGAAACCAGACATGCCTCTCCCACTAGTCCTCCTGCTGTGATTCTCCCCCACCCTCGATGGTTTTGTTCTTTTCCCCTTCACCACCTCCCTTCCGACTGAGCTCTCGTCTGTGATTTCTCCCTGCTTTTGCTCCTTGAAGCAAGTCTGTTCATTATTTATTAGCTACCATACTTTTATACCATCTGTCTCAACTCATTACCCATATTCAGTTTGTCAAATTGACCTTTTATGGCCTTTCTCTGGAATCCTAATGTGTAGTCTGTCCCTCCTTATATAGCTTCGTGCTGCTAAACCATGCTTTCCAACTCCTACTGTTAAACATTCCTCTCTATATCTCACGAACACCCAACTTGCTAGTCTGTGTCCTTAACTTCAGAAAAGCTGTTTATTCTGCTTGACTGATGCTTGTTCCTTGCTTCATCTGCTACACATTCACTGTGCCAGCTTGCTACAGCACATACTGTCTTAGATATGACCTTTAAAGCATCTGCACCAACAGAATATCAGGCTTTAAGATATAATCTCCCTTTAATAATCTGGGGGACTTTCTGTCCCTTAGTTCATAACATAACATGGTGGATTACAAGTTAAGTTCAGCCCACAGCCACTTTGCTGTGAGAGTCACCACCACATAAGGCAACGGCATTTTAGCGCCCGATGTGCTGGAAACCAGAAATCTCCCCCAGTGCTCTCGGGGATGGGTTAGTATGAAAAAGTGTAATGGCATTAGAGCAGTACAGCCAGATTCTTACTTAACGTAAATCAGGATAGTTCAATTAAACACAACTGAACTATTCATGTTCATACCACGTCCAGCTCTGCCTCCAAATTCATGAGCTATTGTAAATGCCTCATCTTCAAACATTATAGCATCTCTTCACAGAAAAATGTATTGCTGTAGCAAAGTAATGCAGGGCTCCAGGACCACATTACACAGTAGGTATTTTGCCGTGGTGGGACAAAATGTACACAGTATGCGCGTATACAGAAATGTGTAAAAACCACCACAGATCAGTAGAGATTATCCAGAAACTGTAAAACGACTTAAGTTCAATAGACTCTGTAACAGAGAATTTTGAACTAAAATGCTTTCTCTGTTAAATAATTAGTATGATCTGCTGGTAGCACCCTAAATTGCTTCAGTTCTGTTTTCCCTGCATTTCTCAATATACCAGGGCTGCATTAACACCGATCTTCCAATCTACAGCATAGGCAAAGTGAATAAATGAGTCCTGTCCCAGAGACCCCAGCAGCATCTTAGAGCGATTCAATGATTTTTATACCGAACAGAGGACTTTTACCCTGTGTATCCTACCTATGCTGCAGGGGAGCAATCATTAGGTACCATCTGTACTGCTGAAAGCCATTCTTTGAACCAGATGATTTCAAGTCAATGACTTTCAAATATCTTGCTCTTCTTTTCACTCACAGCTACTAATACAGAATCTGTGGCACAGATAGCTTGCTTAATAAGCTCCATGGAGAGTTTTTGAACCTGTGTTACATATCTATCAAATAATTTCTTAATAATAAAAAAGTCGTCTCAGGAGAAACTTGTTTTTATCCTGAGTTTTCACTTAATGCAGCGCTCTCCTCTGAAGCCACAACAAAAGACACCTCTTTATCCAGAGTTCAAAGCAAACTCTTTTTAAGGTGGGCCCTGCTACAGACTTTAATTTTTAAATCTCTTGTCGTCCAGACCCAGTTAGCCTCCTGTAAGTATTTGCAGCCACAGTTGATTGTTGTAGCCATTAACACATAACTTTACACCTGAAAACCATATATTGACATGCCCACACACATAATCATGGTGTCTTTGGTAGCAAAGTAGCTCCTTTTTGCTTCCAGCTACCATGTCACTGATTAAGAAAATTAGAAAACTCACATACCCACCTTGGTTTTTCTGAACAAGAGCAGAAAAAAGACCTAAGAAATTACATCTGGAGCTGACATTCCTCCAGATGCAAGGGGTTTCCAACCTGGGACTGTGATATAGTCCTCCCTCAAGAACACTTAATGACCATGGTTTCTTTTGGACATTAATTGCAAGGACAAATTTTACCTCCAATCTTGTGAGACCGGAGAGGGAATAGGAGGAATCTGAAGGAATTTTTTTCCTAGTGGTGTATATAGAGCTCCCTTACCTGTCTACAATCATATATAAACTTGCATTCCAAGGACTGACCTGTATTTCCAAAAAAGAGACCAGGTCTTCAGCTGATTAAATCACACTGATTCATTGGCCAGTGTTCAGATCTGAGAACATCCTACTGGAAATTCCCCAGGGACTCGTTTCTCATCACCACCATCTGGTTATGCTATTTGATAGAAAGGCAAAGTAAGGAAAGTGACTGCTGAAGACCTGCAAGAGATGTGACCTATTTTGATACAATCCCCTTTAAATAGCAGTCAATTTTAATTTTTTTTTTTTTTTTTTTTTTTTTTTTTTTGGACTGAGTAATATTCCCCACAGCCAACTTCTTCCAAAAGTGTTTCGGAGTCCTGTGCTCTGAGACTTTTCTCCCTGTCTGGTTATTATTTTGGCAGTGAAATAGAATTGCAAAAAGTCAAGCAAGAATTAGTAAGGATTAGGGCTGAGCTCTAACAGAGGCGGCCTGAGATGGGTTTATAATCCTTAGATATGAAGGCGAGAGCTGCTATTATTACTAAGCAGTAGGTGTCATCTTTTTTTCCCTACAGTTTGTGGATCAATAATATCTCAGGGCTTCCATCCTTCCCTGTCCATTTCCCCCTTTATTCTGAGCACAATTTGGACCATTAATCCCCATCCTTGCTCCTTGACTTCTGATTTCACTTGGTTTCTACCTCTCTGCATTAGAAGCCCCTTTGTTTCCTTTTTCTAACTTCACTCACATATATATTCTCTCCAGATCTTGCCGCTTTTCCCTCTGCAGGATCCTTGCCAAGAACCCAGCCTTGCCATCTGTCCAGGAAAATGATGATACTGCTCAGCTCTCTCTGGATGTTGAATCGTGTGGCTGCAGCAGCAATGTTAATGTTAGCAAAAAAAAGAATAATCAGAGCCCTGTGGAAGAAAAGCCCTTTTCTGCCTCACAGCACAGAGGTCAGATACTTTTAGTCATGTGTGTATAGCTAGCACGATTACTTTTCCTATATTATATTTCTTTATATTGCCTTCTTAAAGATGCACCTGAGATAGTATTATATCCACAAGAGTAAATTGGAGAGTTTCTGATGCAATTTTTGTTAACAAAAAAATGCCAGTTTTTCAAAACCTGAATTTTTTAGGTGGGGGAAAAAAAAAAATCAAATTTCAACAATGTTTCTAATAAAAAATGGATCAAGCAGCTGACACGCTGGCATTTCTTAAATTAAATGTTTGTTTTTCATTTTGAAACAACTCTCCATGCACTTGCTTTTTTTTTGGTGCCAATGAAATGGGCAACCTTTTGCAGTATAAGATGAAACATTTTTAATGGACCTGATCTGAAAGTATTATTTTTGTGAATTATAGGGTTGCAGACTAATTTTTTTTTTAATTATTATTATTTATACTCATTGGAAAGAGGGAAAGTTTCAAAGTTCTCCTGAGGGAAAATAGCAGTTTTCTTGGTTAAAAAAAAAGGCTAGACTGCAAGGGTTCAGTGAAAACTTGACAAGGACTCTGGGCAAACCACTTACTTTTCCGGGACCTCAGCTGTGAAGCAGGGAGCACAGGGACCTCTTTTCTCCAATTTCTGGTTTATTTAGGCTTTTGGGGGCACAAGTTGCCATCTATTCATATAACCGCAGCTGCAAGGGGTTTGAGCAACCAATCTGCAAGTCACAACAGAGGAAGGCTGTGCTGTTCCCATGTGCAGTTGAGAGGGACACAAAAATGCCAAGAAGCCAAGTGACAGACCCAAGGGTGCTCAGCCTGCAGCAGAGAGCTGTGTCTCAGGCACTGCAAGACTTCACCTCCACCTAGCAACACGGTGATCAGACCTTGCTACAGTCTTCAGTCTGTCTAATAATATTTGTGCAATTGTTGGCTGCCTGAAATCCAGGATACTGCTCCCCTGGGAGCTGTGAGTTAAGCATCTCAAAAATCTGGTCCTTCATGCATACAAATGGATCCGTTAATTGCATGCTTATTAAGAGTCTGAGATTGGAACTTCACAAAAACCTATCTGCATCATTTCCTTTCTCCTTTCAGTGAGGAAAATTTCCTCTCAGGATTTTTTTTACAGTCAGCTTTGTGACTGCAGAGTGTCCTTATGGTCACTGTAGGATCTGGGCATCTTCCCGTTGCTGCCAGCAGAAAGCAGGTCTGGGAGTGAGGATGTTTTGCTAGAGGAGTTGTCCTTCAGGCAGAACATTAAACTGCTCTGCCATCTGTTTTACAGGGATTATTCTGGTGAATGCTAAAGATCCCTTGAAAGCATTTTTATAGTGTCCCTGTACTGCTCCTTCTCCTTAGCATTCATATAACCTCTCCCTTCAGCTGTTGACTCTGAGAGCTTTCCCTTTCTGAGCATGCAAAGAGAAGGATCTGGATTTCAGCTCCTAGCCTTGGCTCTCTCCCTGCTGCATACATATGTGCACCCACAGCTCCCTTCAGCTCTGGCTCCCACAAAGCAACAACCTTGCTCTTTTTACTTTTCCAGAAACTCCCTCATGCCCCAAAATTCAATATATTTCATAAGAAATCACCTCTCCATAACTGCCCTGCTCACTAATTTGCTATAAGGTCTGCTTTCTGATAGAGCTCAGCTCTAACAAGCCCTGGACTCCTGCACTTTCTTCATTTGGTGCCAGGTACAAGGAACTCACCCTTACCTGCATCCCCTCCAAGCTCTGCTTCCCTTCAGCCCACAGTTTATCATCTGAGCATGCCAGGCACCTCCCTTATATGCTCTTTCACAGGGGCAAATGCAGGTGTTAAGCTGCTCTTGTTAAAGGTCCCTTTTCCTAGAGTAGATACCTTTTCTATTATGAGTATATCCAAGACTTTAGGTTATTATTTTAATTTGCAGAGCTCAAACGACTGAATTCCTGGCTAAGCATGCAACATCTGAGCTGACTAAAGAGCTAAGGAGTGCAAGAAAACTGCAAAGTGAATAGTGTATATTAAAGAGTTGCTGTTAAATAAATTAGAGTGTGCAAGATGCAGGACTAAGTGAAGGATGCTTGCTAGCATTAGGATAACTGATGAGATAGACTGTTTGGTGTGGAAATAAGATTACGGTAAATATCAAGCAGAATATAGAGGAAAAGCTCTAGTGCAAAAATTACTTAGAGGGGAAGAAAAAGCAAGGTAATGTACTGAGAAATAAGTACTGTGCTATGGAGAATTACAAGGGAGGAAAGGAACTGTATTCCCAGGCACTTTAGGGTTTTGTGTCCACAGCTCAGTTTAACAGGCTACTTTGGGGAGACCCAGAATGAGACTTTCCTGCCTCTGCCCCTCCCTACCTGCAGACTCTGCCTTATGGAGTCTTGCATTTGTCGTGTGTTTAAACCTCTCTTGCACGTCTCAGAAAGGTAGCTGTCAGTTTAAAAGGGCCCAAGGTTGTAACAGGCTTGATGTGATGTGTATATTTGTCTCAAGCTCTCATGCATCACTGTGAAGGGTAATTATAGCAATCCAAGCCTGCAATCTTTATGAGAAGTCATGATTTCGCATCTAAATGCGAAATGGGGCTGCTAATATGAGTAAGTGCAGCTCAGCTTGAGTGAAAGGGTGTTAAAGAATCAAGTCGAGTGAATCAGCCTGTGCATATGTGGCAACAAAAGGAAACAAGTAGTTTGAAGTATCAAAGTAAAGCACTCAAGAGTCCTAAGTTACAGCCTGCCTCTGGGCACTGCTCCTTCTCCTCCGGTGATCCCAGAAAATATCCATCCTACAAACTGAATGGGAACCCAGTGACTATTATTTACCACGACCTTTTTTCTGAATTACACATTCGTCCTGATACAGGTGGCTGTCACTCATCTATGAGACTCGTCAGCTCATGCCATTATTTCCTATGCTGTCCAAGATGTAAGTGATCCCATACGGTAAATAACGATCTTTGTGTATCAGTGAAAGAGCACGGATGCTTCAGTAGGTCTTTTCTCAGCTTGTGATCTTCTTTGGTCCTGTTATTGTAGGAGGCAAAGAGCCCAGGTTCCAGCCTTGGCAGCTCTTTAATAGAGAATGAAAAGATTTCCAGTGCTTGGTCTTCAAGAACATACTTTCACCTTTTGAAAAAGTAGGTGTAAGGCCAGGGGTAAGATCTGTGGAGGCCCAGAATCTGATCAGTTCTGTTATTGATCATTAGTATTATTATTACTTCGTTTCCTAAGATGAGTTTTCAATCCACTTTTGTAGCAACCAGAAAGGGACAAAAACAGTGAAGTCACTGTGGTTCCTGCTCCGACGTTTGATGTCACTTTGAAACATAACCTGCCAACACATGATATTTAAAGACTTCGAAAGCAAGGACTAATGTTCCTTAGCACATATTGTTCTTTTTTCTTTTTTTTTTAAAAAGGCCCTTTCCCCTGCTTTTCAAAAGAAAATTTGTCTCCGTGGAACTACATTTTTACTGCCTGGGAGAACATGATGTTCAGTCATGACACAAATCTTTGTGTAATCAAGAACGTTACTTCAAGACTGGGGGGTGCTGAGACTCAAAAGTACTCCTGGATTTTTTAACCATCAGTGGTGACACTCCAGCATTGAAACAGGAGCTGTAAAACCCACCTAAGTGCTTCTGGTGGCTGTCAGAGGTATTAACTCCCCTGCACAATAACACCTCCATTGCGGATGCAAATACTTCTCTTTACTGCTACCTGCACTGTAGTCTCCTGATCCTTCTAACCTGATCAGGATGCCTTTGGGATTTTTTTAATTATTTTTTTTTTTTACTTTATTGATTGCTCTTTTTCAGCCCTGGAAGAATGCCCTCCTGCCTTTTTAACTTCATGCAAAATGTATTGTGTGATTCAGCACAAAGAAAGGGAAGAGGAAACACGTTGAATGCAGCGACAAATGGCAGAGGGCTCAGAGAAAAGGAGGAAGCTCTGGCAGGGCCCACAGGGGCCGTGTTGTAATTATGTGCCATAAATATATAGCTAGCTAAACAGAAATGCAGGGGAAGCTTTTATGAAGTTTCTTGGAGCAGCTCCCATGAACGGCATAGGCAAGGCACGGCCATGACTCCACGCAGACAAGTCAAGCCTCTGCTCTTTCCTTATCCTGAACATTTGGGCTGCCAAAAAATCACAGCATTTGCAGAACGAATGATGCCCTTCTGAGCATTTTGTGAGAGTGCTTCTACTGAATTTCTCCTCTGAAGTCATTTTAGCTGCATGCTGTTTAAACCCATACTGTCTGCCAATAAGATCCTGAAGTGCAGAGGTAGCACTGCCACTTACAGTGTGTGCATTTGTGTACACTTCTATAGGTCAACTGACTGTGTAGGTACCAACGCCCACATATACACACACATGTGCCTGCCCACGTCATTTCATAGCTCATTTACACTTTATTTAGGCAAGTAGCTCAAAGCTTAAAGTGAAGTCCACATTTTGTGCATGCCTACGCTGTGCTGGCTCCTCTAGCGTGACTCTACTCAGTTTCCCACGTGAGTCTCCTTTCAAACTCCTTGTCTACAGCTGTGTGCGGCAACAAATGCAGGAGAACACTGGAGAGCCAGCTGGCTGAAAACTGCTTGAAAAATAATGGAAATCAGGTGTCCAAAATGAGAATGTGTTTAGATGTGACTTGGCTTCCCTTGGTTTTCCCTGCAGAGAACAGTGATTCCATATTAGCTTTGTTTTTTGCTCTCTGTGAAAATCATCCTCCGTTGATGGTTAGATATGGGAAGAACAGAGCTTGGTGTGACTTTTGGTGACTTTATCTTGGCAGACACTGCATTTTAGTTGTACATCTGTCATACAGACGGAGAGACACTAGGGAAAAAAAGAAGCTGTTAAATAAAATTAAGTTTGGGATCTGGATGAAAAAGACAACCAAGTTCCTATTTTGTGTCATTATGATGTTAGCCAGTTGTAGGTACCAGGGATGAGTGTGCTCTGGGTAGATGGACAGAAACATATTTATCAACCTGAGAGCTCTGTTCCAGCAACCCAGCTCAGTACTGTTCTGCTCCCTGTAGAAACCAGCACCACATGTGGGTGGCAGGACTTCTGGGAACGACAGAAATTGGGACCACACATTGCTTTACATTCTGCTTTAGGCTCCCACTTAACTTGGTAAATTTTAATGCTCTTTTTTGTTCTGAAGCTTTGGGTTTTGATGATGCAAAAACATTCCTCCAACACTCTGTTGCCATTTTTTTGCAATGGAAAAACCTGTATTCAAAATGTGGGGCATTAAACTCAATGCATGTGTGCTTGCAAGCTTACTGCTGTCTCATTGCTATTGTTTCCTCTTTCTCAGGACATGACCTTCACCACCACAATGAATCAGGAAAAACCTGTCAAATCCTCCTAGCTCCCTGGCTGTGCAATTTGCTGTTCCCTTGCTGTAAAACCTGTATCAAAATGTGGGGCATTAAACTCAATGCATGTGTGCTTGCAAGCTTACTGCTGTCTCATTGCTATTGTTTCCTCTTTCTCAGGACATGACCTTCACCACCACAATGAATCAGGAAAAACCTGTCAAATCCTCCTAGCTCCCTGGCTGTGCAATTTGCTGTTCCCTTGCTGTTCACCAGACAGCAGCTCTTCCCACCCAAAGCACAGAAGAAGCCAGCAAGTCACAAATGACAGCTGAAAAGTGAAGCGTTATCAAAAGCTGTGTGAGACTCTGTCAGAGAGAAACTTTAGATAGGAATCCTCCTTCTGAGCCTGGGAAACTGTGTATCCCTTCAGTTCCAAAGAACAGAGAGAAGATATGTTCAAGTAACCAATACCAGAAATTGTACAAATCAATACATATATTACAGTATCTACACAGAGTGATCTACAGCATTTAGAAATCTCCATTCAGAATGGATGATGGATATAGAAACACAAACCTCTATCAAGGGGGCAGGGAGGCAAACCAAGTCTCAGATGACTACAGGTACCAGGATGGTAACTATGAAGGGTATGCACCCAATGACGGCTACTATCGTGGCGGGGATGAGCCCGCTCCTGAAGAAGATGCCCAGAGTGATGTTACAGAAGGCCATGATGAAGACGATGAGGTCTATGAGGGGGAGTACCAAGGGATCCCGCACCCAGATGACATTAAAGAAAAGCAGAAGCGAGCTCCTGCCGTGGCTGATGAGTACAGAGACCATGCTGACCTTATGGCAGAGAGGATGGAGGACGAGGAGCAACTTGCCCACCAGTACGAGAACATCATTGAGGAGTGTGGCCACGGACGCTTCCAGTGGACCCTCTTCTTTGTTTTAGGGTTGGCACTGATGGCAGATGGGGTGGAGGTGTTTGTGGTTGGATTTGTTCTTCCCAGTGCTGAGAAGGATATGTGCTTATCCAGTTCGAACAAAGGGATGCTAGGTAAGTGCCACTTGCAAACAGCTCTTCTAATGCAGCAGACAGTAGCTAGAACATCTTTTCCTAGTGACCAGCTGATTTCAGGATCTTCTGGTGACTCTCCTCTTGTATTGTATGTCATGCATAGTGATGGCTGGGTGGATCTGACTCAAGAGGGGTTTGCATGGTGCTGAGAAGGCGGCTACTCAAGAGCAGCAGAATTGCACCACATCTAAGCCCACCTTATGAATGTGCTGTGGCCCCAGTACTGGTCACTGCAGGCTGGATCTGAACAAGGCAGCTCGCAGTCAGCAGGTCCACAGGGCAAAACCCATAGGGATGTTCAGGGACAAATAAGTGAAAGGTTAAAGGCAGCTTTTCCTGCTTGAGGACCTAGTGACTCAGATTTCAATCCTTTTAGAAACTGAATTGTAATGAGAAGTCCACAAAGCAGTACTGCTTTGTATGTATGATAGTTATAAAAGATGGGTGTCTGTTTGATCTGGATCACTTTGCTGTTACATTGTGGCTGCTGATGCTGCCCTGCTCTCCAAAGTTTTCCACTTTGGCCAGATTCCCCTTTTCTTCAGCCCAAAGTCCCAACTGGCAGATCGGTTGGGTTCTGCAGTCGGTTCCTTCTGCACACTAACTTCTTGGTCAGAGCAGTTTGCTAATACGTCCTGGGTCAGAAGTAGCCTATGGAGGTTTCTTCTTAGGTCTGTGGAATGCAATTGATGTGCTGCATGGGGATTAAAGGCTGAGGCTACTGGCAACATCCCTTTTGCATCACCATTGACACCTCCCTGTGGTGAAAATACAAAGCCTTAGTTATTGTGAGTGAGACTGGGTGGAAAGGTTTGGATGAACAATTTTTTCCCTTGCACATTATAAGTCAAAGACGGCAAAGTCTCCCAGATCTGCAAGAATCAGGAAAGCATCCAACATGGCCCGTAGTGAGAACCAGCCGTGCAATAGTACAGCACATCTGGAAGGAAAATAAAGTAGCTCTTGGAAGAACTGCTTTAGGAGGGGGATAGTGTATCTGGAGAGACATGTACCAGGGTTGTAGGGGAATCATCAGGGCCTGATGGTATGAACCATCAGTTCATACATTCTGGCCCAGAAGCCCTGCCTGATGCAAGGTAAATGCAGATTTTGGGTTAGATCCCAGCCCTTGACTCCATTCTATTTGCATTATTTTCATGTGACAAATGCGATAGATAGTTATCCTTATATAGACCTCTCATCTTGGTGTACTGATGTCCTGGACACTTTTCTCTTCTGTTTCTTCTTTTTTCTTCTCTGAACTTGAAGGTGTTTATTTCCATAATTAGTTAGTTTTGTACTTAGTTTTGTGTCTTAAAGAGTTTGCTAACTTTTTTTGCTTCACAAACCACTTAAAAATTCTAGCTCGAAAGATCTCAGGTCAGGTATCTAAAAGCAAATTGCTCACAATTGGATCCTGATTTCAAAGGGACTTCTGAATTCACCAGGCTGGGTGCCTTTCCAGTGATGAGACCTTTTATGAAAAGCAGGTCATTTATTTTGGTGATTACATGAAAGCTGAAATCTTCTGAAACTCTGACCCCATAAATATCTATCTCCATAGAGCTCAAGCTCTGGCAGGCACCTGAGTCAGAAAACTTCAAATGTCACAAGAAAATCTATCTTTGAAGTATTTCTGGCCCAGCCACAGGTAAAAATGAACACGAAATCTCCCAAGAGAGCTTGTTCTGCTTTTTCCAGCTCAGCATTTGCAAGGCTGAAAGTTCAGAGTGTTCTGATAAGCTCTGAATAAGCAAGGAGACATTTGGGTCTGTATCCAACCCCAGCTCCAGCCTCCTGCGCATTAACCGACCTAATCTGGAATTGCTGATTAGGGGAAGAGCACTGTTCTTGCTGCCTTTCCTGCCCACTTTTAAAGACAACTTTTGAGAACCTGGTTTTGCAGAGCAATTTTCTCTGTCCTTAGCTTGTTTGTTCGGGGGATCTTCTCTCAAAGCTTGTATTCACAATATTTTGTGGCTTAAATATGAGGAAAAAAAAGAGTTTTCCTAAAAACAAGAAAAGTTGATTCATCTTAGTTTGAGGCAGAGAGGAAAGTGGGTATTTATGGTAGCACTCAATTGTTACTGATGGGCGTTGTACAGGAGGCAGGTCTCTGATTCAGTCCGTCTTTTTTGTTAAACGCACTTTTGCGTCTGCTGGATATTTCTCTACTGCAGTTTTCCTCTTGGATCTGAGGTTTGTGAGATGATCCTTTGTGAAAATCATAGAATCATAGGATCATTAAGGTCGGAAAAGTCAAGTCATCAAGTCCAACCGTCGACCCAACACCACCATGCCCACTAAACCATATCCCTAAGTGCCTCATCTACTCGTCTTTTAAATACCTCCAGGGATGGGGACTCAACCACTTCCCTGGGCAGCCTGTTCCAATGTTTAACCACTCTTTCAGTAAAGACATTTTTCCTTACATCCAATCTAAACCTCCCCTGGCGCAACTTGAGGCCATTTCCTCTCGTCCTATCGCTTGTTACTTGGGAGAAGAGACCAACACCCACCATGAATTAAGCTTGGCTTAGAAAGCTTTAGATTGCAGAGCGGTGCACTGATACGAGTAATGAATACCCAAGGGCATCAAGAAGTGAGGGTGTGAGGAGGCTGGCGTGGGTACAGGGCTGCTGGAGGGCGTAAGAGGGGAAGAGTGTAGATCTCTGGGTCTGGAGAGGAGGAGGAGAGCTTTCTCCCAAACTAAGGGCAGCAGCAGGGAGCGGAGGGTGTTGGAGGTTTGGCGGGCAGCAGGGCAGTGCAGAGACACGAGGTTACGAGGTTTGGGTGCAGACCTGCCTCCAGCACAGCCTGGTGTCCCAAGTACTGCCCCTGCAAGAGGGTTTTATCCCTTTTCTGAGCAGCTGTGGGTACACGGTGTGATAAAGGACAGCCAGATATCAGCTCCTGAAGGGAAAGGCTGGGGAAGTGCTATTGATGGAAACAAGAACATAATCTTCCTCAAAACCTTTCCTGGATTAGCTTTAGCACCCATCCAGCAGCAACTGGAAAAAGATGTCTCCTAACAAGGCTCAGAGCCTCCAACACATGCTCATTTCCCTCAGGGTTTCCATTCCCTCAACGGTCTATGGGTTGTGCTATTGCAAATTGATCTTGCTAATACTCAGGGTTCAATGATACTTATAGGTTGACTTGGCACAATAATGGGTGGCAATCAAAGAGCTTTTCACCTCAATTTCTGCCTAATGTGCAGGGACGATCTTGTAAGAGTGTGTCTGCACAGAACGAACGGAGGGTTGGTTAGAGAAGGCACAGCTTTCCCTCAAATTATCATGAGGTTTTGGGGATGCAGGGTCATCATCCACACATGAGTTACTGCCCCTTACCTTATCCCCATGTCCCAACAGATGTCTACAGACGAGCTGGTGTTTATTCCCAGGCGACCATTCGTCTCAACACGTTTTTGCTAAGGAAACATAATCAGGTTATCCCAGGTGGAGTTAAGGTTGCTTCCAGGCAGCTGCTAATATTTAAACACACGAGAAGGTCTCAGCCATAACAAAAGAGGCCAGGATGGAAAAAAAAAAAGGGAAATAAATCAGTTAAGTAATCAAACTCTCGCAGAAGTAGGAAGGGACAAATAAGAGAGCTAAAGTAGATGCTCCCTAAAGACCAATTTAGTGAAGTTCAGCTTCTGCTAAAAGGACATTAAATACTCTGTATATTGCATATTTTTCCTCCCTCAGAAAGCAAGCATGGAAAAATATCAAGCAAATTATGGCCAAATTATGCAAAAACTACAAATAAACAGATGCCCACAGTGTTTCATGAAATGTGTGAAATGAATATGACACATCTTAGAAAACGTTTACATTTTGTGCTGAAAATAAACATCTCACCATCAGATGCAAATTAACAGCTATTTTAGCCCTAAATATCCCTAGTGGGACAAAACATATATCTGGAGTTTTTCTGTTATGCAAAATGCTATTTTGAAGATGATTGTGGGGTATTACAGAAAAAAAAGAAACAACAACTGTATATATTTTAGCATTTTAGTTTAATTTCATCAGTTTTTAACAGTGGTTGTTAAGTTTGGTAACTTGTAACAACATTATTTTTACGTATTCATTTGATAAATCTGCTTTGCTGAGCTTTCACCAGCAGTAGTCATAATAATAATAATTCATTTCTTAAATTTACTGAAACAGAATATTCCTTTTCAGTATAATACATCCTGTCAGAAACAGAATTTTTTTATTTGCTAAGGATAATAATTTGAAGAGTCGTAAAATTTGTATTTACTTATTTGCTGAAAGGCACACATCATTGTCATTATTTGGAGAAATATCATATAAATGTATATCTTCAAGTGCTTTTAATCACCTCTCAGAGGACTAAATATTATATTTGCAAGTGTAGAGCAGTAAATACACAGCAAGTATAAAAGATGGTGTCATAGTAATGTTTTAAACTTTTTCACATCCTGCACATAAAAAACGCAAGGCACAGTTAAAGCATTTCACATTTCACAGTTCAGTAAACTGAGACAAGGAAATTTTTAAGGGCTTTGCCCATAACTGCAAAACAGCCACACCAATGCAGAGAATAAAATCTGTCTTTCAGGCACACAGCTCTCTTTTTCTTTTTATGATTTAATAATCATATTTTAAGGAGGATATCATCTTACAGACTCTTAGCCTAGCAGTGTTAGACTAAAAAAAATAGAGAAAAGATCCTATTAGTAATTATGCAGTTATGTAGCAATTCAGGCTTGGCTGTGTGAGTCAGGTTAAATAGGATGTGTAACAATATCCCTGCTTTTTGTTGTGTGAAGAGGATGTTTTATTATCAGCTGAGATAGAATCTGGCCTCAGCTTCTCATTGACCTGAATTCATCTGATATGACAGTAAATCCTAATCCCCTCGGCAGAGCTCAGTGGCTTTTCTTCACTTCTTTTTTTTTTTCTGGATAAGGGCAGACAAACCCAACCATGGCTCCCTTGCTCTGCCGTGACCCACGGCTGCCTGTTTTGCACCTCCATGGCCATGGACCCACAACATGGCAGCTGGCTAAACCCTGCTGAGACCTGCCTGCGTCCATGTCCTGAGCATCGGGCACAAATTCCTAGCTGCAGATTTGCTCTTGGGCAGAAACACTCCCGCAGCCCAAGGAGCAGCATCACCCCGAGCGGTAGGGACATGCTAGAGGAAAAAAGGGGCTTTTTAGTTTTGGGAACACCCCGCACCTTGTGCAGGTCTGATACAGGGATGGCTGCATCCCTATTTATAAACACTGCGGGAATTTCATCTGACGAGAGCCAGCACGAACAGGTTTTCGTTTAACAGCAAAGGATTTGTTTGGCTTCCTCTGTTGAAAACTTTGCTTTAGCAGAGGGGTTGGGTGGGGGGAACCAGATGGTCCCATGAATATTGTAGTGATGGACAAGTCCCGTGGGGGGACTGTGAAGCTGGCTGAGTGTAAACAGCCACCCACACCGTGCTGGCAGCGCTCGCTGAAGTGTTTGGTCTGCGTTGCCTTGCCAGTGCTGCGTCAAAGCGCTCGTGGATCCGTGCATCCACCTTTGGCTTTAATGTGCAGAATCTCCTTGATCTCAGTAGCCAGATTCACCCGATATCCGCCCCCAGATCTCTGAAAATGGAAAGCCGCCTTTCACATGGGCGATCCGTTTCTCAGTGGCAGAGCCATTAGCTGTAGATGAAGTCTCTCTGCTTGTACTTAATCAACAAGGCAAGTGCAACGAGACTACCCTTTCATTTGATTTCCATTTACAAGGTCAAGGAGATTCAGGGGGAAAGCACTAATAAGCCTACAAGGAAAAGCAGATAAGAAATTTTGGAAGAAAAGGAACAAAGGCCACTCAGCCCTCGGTTCATCCTCTGCTGAGACCATCCCCTGTTCGGGGACATGCTGGCCATCGCCAGCGCACAAGTCAGTCAGGACTACCACTGGTTTATTCCTCTCTAAATTACTTATGCACAATTGGATCCCGTGCCTTGCCTCTTCCATCTCCCAAATCATCCAGACCTGACTCACAAAATTTTGTTTGTGTCCATAAAGTGCACCCATGTATAACAGATGCTACAGCGGTAAGAGCGTTTGGATTTTGTTTTTATTACAGTTTGAATTGCAAGATACATAAGGTCCTAATCCTTTTGCATTGTCCAAATGCTTTCCCCCTTCAAAAGCCTTCTCTTTAACCATAGGGCTGTACTGTAGTGGCCTGGGCTTTGAAGGCAGGTAGGAGCTTCCACGTTCCTGTGGTCACTGACTCTGTGCAGACCTGTTAGCAGAGGTGAGACAACCCTGCACCTGGATCCAGGCAGCCTCCTCACCTTCCCGACAGCCCCAAGGACTCTGAGACTAATTCTTCCCATTGAGCTGGGTTTTTTTCTGCTCAAATTTTCCATTTATTCCCTGAGTTGTTGTTCTGACTTGACAGGGATTATTTTCAGATGTGCCTTATTTTTAAGAACTTTAATCCCATTAACTGTCAATGAAAGAAATTCATGCTTGTGATGGAGACTTAGGTAAACCTTGAATTTTTCATTGAGCTGGTTTTTTCTGCTCAAATTTTCCATTTATTCCCTGAGTTGTTGTTCTGACTTGACAGGGATTATTTTCAGATGTGCCTTATTTTTAAGAACTTTAATCCCATTAACTGTCAATGAAAGAAATTCATGCTTGTGATGGAGACTTAGGTAAACCTTGAATTTTTTGTTTTCTTTCTGAAACCCTTACTTCTAAATATATTGAAATAGTAAAAAGAGAGTTTAGCACACACGTAATCATCTACAGTATCCACCTTTCTTTATTCCTAGAAGTTCAGCTTTTAAGTCCACAATTCCTGTCTAACATGGAGCACACAACTTCAATAAAGGCTTTTCTTAGTGAGAGTGATGTATTTGTTACCTCTTTTCTAGTGGGAATAAGCCCAGTCAGTGGTCACATATTTTCCTTATAACTTCAACATTGGATGAGTCATAACCCGAAATTTATTCTTAGAATTTCTGTTCTTTGGTTTTCCACAGATTTTATGGGATGCTATTACAGACTTTCCCACAGGCATTCATTATACTCCATTACTCGTGGAATAGTCTGCAAATAATGGCTTATTCAGAGTTGCCCTTAACATTTCATCTAACCACTGCCTGTGTTAACTGGGAAGCTGAGCCCTCCTAGCACAGTCTAGGTCTGAGTGGTTTGAAGCTGAGGTTTGAAGTCAGGTTTCTGGTACAGACCATTGTGATGTTGTTCCCTAGAATATTTGGTGGACAGAAGTAACGCAGCAGAAGAAATACCATTTAGTGATCACTTTTCTTGGTCTAATTCTCCTTAAAATTTTAGTTTCCTTGATATGAGCTGGATCTCTTTCAGAGGTAACAACCATCGCTGTGTTCTCCAGAAGACTGTCTCTCCTGCATGGAGACTTTATGAGCAACTATTCCACTCCTGCCTGGGTCCCTGCCACCTTATTGTTAATCCAGGACACAGCAATCTGCAAAGCCTGACGTTGTTCTGCACCTTGGGTCCCAAGATCTGTCAGCTGACAGAGTGTTTTATAGCAGCTGCCCCAAAATGTTTAATTATATTAGCCAGAACATGCAGTCTTCCCAAAAGAGACCTCTCCATCATAATGAAGTGTCCTACTGATTTTGTTTCAGTCCTGAAGCAAACATTTCTGTAACTGGGATCCTTCCCCTCAGAAACTGGCCAAGCGGACTGTCTTCTGGTCATCCCTGAGGTTTCCTTTATTACAGATTTTCATTGTTTTAAATTTCTAAGGGACAATGCATCCATTGGTTTATCACATACGATAACCAATTAAAGACACATCCTCTGAGTTTGTGATATTAACAGCTCTGCTGTGTTTTATGTTGCTCACTGTTTGATGGATGCCCATCATAAATTTGGGCTCCTCAGTCAGAATCCGCAGGGGTTTGCCCACAAAAGCAGCTCCACTCCACTTCTCGATGCCCAGTTTCAAACACTGCCACATCCCATGCTAAGCCCACTCTTCCCCTGGCCAGAGAGCTGGCTGCGCTGCCACCAGCCAGGGTACTCGGCTGCAGTAAATCACCAGCTAGAAGACAGTAACAACCTCCTCCACCTCCTCCTGACCTGGGACATTTTCTGTTGTTAAGAGGATTTGGATGAACATCTGCCATCCAGGGATTTTCTCCGGAAAAAAAAAAGAAATTAACTCTGGCAGATCATTTTTTCTTCCTCATCGGGGTCTGGCGGTGTGGGCTGAGCTGTGCTGTGAGCTGCTCACACGGTGCTGGCAGGGCTCACTGTCAGATGGGTGGCTGCGATGCACCAGTGAGTAGATTCAGGGTGCACCATCACTTCCATTTGCTGGCTGCAATCAGAGCTGCTCCATTAAATGTAGCTCAGGAGCCAGGGTAAAAGCATTAAGCCTTACAGCACTGCATTAAGATTCTTCCTTCAGAAAGATTTTGGTCTGAACCAGTTTTTTTGCCTCAGCTCTCCTTTGTAATTTGCACTTCAGTGAACAAGCTGGAGACCAAAGTTAATAGAGAAAGAGATCCCAGATTCCCAGCTGCGTACGTATCTTCTCTGACTGCTGCAGGATCAGTATCTGAAACACCTTTATCCAGCTTCAGATCACCTCACCAGGACAGCTGGGGTGAGGAGGGTAGGGCAGGGAGTGTGGGTATTGATCGCACAGAGCCACACGCTTACGGTGGAGGTACAATTGTGCTGGCAAAATCCTGTGCCATGGTTCTGGTACAAAGGCTGTTAAGAGGCAAGAACGGTGTTTTTGCCTTTGACACACAAAATCCTGATTGCCCATTAGACACCACGTGGATAGAAAAGGAAGCAGAACCATTCACAGAGAGGTGACCCCACTGTCCTGCTGTGGAACGGGGGAGATTTCAGAAGTCCAAACTTTTCCACTTTTCCACTTACGATCAATGTGAGACAAGCAGCCGTCAAATGCTGCAGTGGCTCTCTGCTGCATAGTTTTTAATTTAGTAACGCATTTCAAATCAAGTGCAAGCATTCACAATCAAAAGAAAGACAATCAGCTGCCAAATAACTCTCTGCATTAGTCCTCAGCCAGCTTTGCTGGATGGCATAGAACAGCCTTCAGCCATCAGACTGATCGTCTTGTTTAAACATTAACGAATTGCAAAAAAATTCATCATCACCTTGTTTCCCAAGTGATGTGTTTGCCAGAACAGGTCCTGGGGAAGGTGTTGGCTCTCAGGAGAAGTCAACACTTGGTTCAAGGTGAGGATTGACCCTCCAAAGGAATGTTCTTCAACCATGCCTGAAAAATGTTTATTTTAGCTGCATTTCTTCAGTCAGCGAATAGGAATGTTTGTTATCAAGGCAGCGTATTTACTTGCTCAGCATCCGTTGCCTTCAGTGGGGGCCAGGGATGCAGGGAACACTGCTGATTTTCTTGAGTTATAGTGTTTCCTTCAACCACTGCTCAGGTGGGTCTTGAACCTGACATGGCCCCAGTCTCCAAGCACCTCCAAGCACCTCCAAGCACCATTTTTTCCTTCAGGAACCCCCTGCACTGCAAGTTCTGCTTTTTGACAAGCAGATATTCCTCCACCCTGACATAGTTCAGCTCCTCTGGATCATATCCAGCCATGATCAGGGCCATCAGGATCTCCACAGCAGGACTGTGCAGCCAATAGGCATAGACTACAATCCTGCCTATGGTGTCTGAGATGATATAGGTGACCTGGGAACAGCCTCTTGCACCTCTGTGCTCCCCAGGAAACACAGCGGTTGCCACCACTTTCTTCTGAAATGTGGTGATGGTGACACTGCTCCTACTCTGTGGACCACTAGCTTGCAGTAGACAGCTCTGAGACACACGCAGCTTGTTAGCCAAGGAGCTGCCAATGCAGTAACAATGTGCTTGGATGTGCTGCCCCAAACCCTTCCACGTCACCAGCTGGCAGAGCCATCAGAGCATGCTGTAAAGTCACCTGGTCACCAAGTGTTTTGGTCCTGCAGTGCTAAGGCAGAGGCAGCCGCAGCCACACACAGCAAGGGGACAAAGCATGAAGGGCTTTGTCCTTTGCACTGTGAAACTCAGAATAACTTCAGTAGTATAGATCTACCTGCTGATAGTCTGTCTCCTTGTGGTCTTGCCTCATCTGGGCTTTTTCAGAGGTGCCTTGGAGACTTATGCTCCTGCCTGATCCCTTCCATCCTTAAATCTTTCCTGACTCAAAGAAATGAACAGAGATCTGTTCACGGACAAGCCTAAAACAAAAATCTGAAGCCCAGAGGCCAATACAGCCTTCAAAGACCTGGTCCACGTGCTGCCAGCTGCTGGACTGATTAATTCTCAGATGTTATTCCTTAACAGCAGTGCAAATCATTTCACTCTAGCTGATCAATGTTTCCAACCCTTCAGCACTGATTGCTATTAGATTTTAAATGCTTAATATCTGATCCTGCTGTCCTTTCATATCGTAACTCCTTTAGGCCTCAACAAGAATTTTGCCAGCAAAAGGACCATAGCCTGTGGTTGTTCCTGGGAATATTCTTGCTCACTGAAGTCTCTACATCTGGAAAGTAGATAAAATAAGTGAAAAAAAAAAAAAAAAAAAAAAAAAAAAAAAAAAAAAAAAAAAAAAAAAAAAAAAAAAAAAAAAAAAAAAAAAAAAAAAAAAAAAAAAAAAAAAAAAAAAAAAAAAAAAAAAAAAAAAAAAATCCTGGACCTGTGAGCGGACCTGTGAGCATTATTAATTATTGCTATTTACACTGGCACCCAGATAAAGGAAAAGGCAATATAATAGTTGGCCCTTCTGGTGGCAATGTCAGTAGAGCCAAGAACAACTGACGTGTTTTCTAGGCCAGATTTGCAAGCATATAGTGAGCTGGGTACAGGGAGAAGAAAACCGTTCTCTCCTATTCAGCCCAGCACTAAACATAGTCACTGAAACTGTCTTTTGAGGACCCCATAGTAGAAGATCTAATGAAGTCAAGTTAAAAGGAAGAACCCATTTTTCTTAACAATGTCAGAGTGCTAACTCTCTAGAGCAAACTGTGAAGACAAGCAGTAGGTTCTCCCTTCTGAAATTTTCAGATCAAGACTGCACTCTTTTCTGTAAGTTATCCTTTAGTTAGATGCCAGATCTTGACCCAGTAACGAAGGAAGTAGCTGTGCTACACAAGGTGAGTCTCGGTAACAGGCTGATCCTTTCAGATAACGCTTGGAAAAGCAGAGAGTGAAAGAGATGATATACTGCAAAGGAAGCATGGGTAGGATAGGTAACCTGCAAAGAGATTTAGCCATGCTTTAGCAGTCCCTCTGCTCTCACAGCTTTCTGAGTATAAACAGTACCTGGAGAGAGCCTCCTCCCTACACATCCTCAGTCCCATTGCACTCAGGAGGGTTAGTGGAGTTAAGACATCAGAATATTGTTGTATCGTTGGTGGCACATAGCTAGGACACGTGTATCCTAAGCTGCTTATGCCTGGCCATTGCTTACGTGCAGGGGATATGTGAGCAGTGAGGTTGGGAAAGAAAGATGTGGGTCTGGTCAAATGAGAGTATGACTATATTGCATGAAGCAATGCAGTAGGGAGCGATGCAAGCTCATGGGCAGAAGATGGGAAAATTAGGTTTCGCCAATGGATAGAGTTTGTGGCACCTGAGACAGCTAATATGGGGGATGGGCGTATCTCTATTGCATAGAATACCAGGTCAACATCAGCTGCCATACGGGCACTTTAAAATCTGCTTCTACATTGCATACTATTTCTACCCATTTACCAAACTCATTGTCTCTGTCTCTATTCTAGGCTTGATAGTCTACTTAGGAATGATGGTGGGGGCTGTCATGCTGGGCGGCCTCGCTGATAAACTGGGAAGAAAGAAATGTCTCATCATATCACTTGCAATCAACGCTGCCTTCGCATTCCTCTCCTCCTTCGTCCAGGGATATGGATTTTTCCTCTTCTGCCGCCTTATCTCGGGCCTTGGGTGGGTAACTGGTGAATTCGTCCCATGTCCTGGAGGAGTCCTGTCACAGCTCGGCAGTTTGGGTGTGCAGGGTGGGAGAAGGAAGGCTGCTCTGGAGATGCATCTCTGGCACCGAGGCAGGACAGCACTGCTGTTTAGCCATGTGTGGTTGCGTTACCTCACTCTTAAAGTGTTAGCAGTAAGAAAGTTTGGTCATTGACATTCTTCTGGTACTGCCCAAATTGTGCAGAAAGGCAAATGAAACTGATGAACGTCCACCTCATTTTACAATCCTTACTGCCAGGGCCTCCAATGAGACCTTCAGCAGTTCCCATCACCTGCCTGTATTTTGCCTCCCTAAAATGAGTGATCACAAAATAACAACAGAGAAGATGTCTAGGTGAAGAGCAGGGCACTACACTGGCTTTATATAAACTGTAGAGGAAATTCAGCTTTCAGAGCATGAGAAGGATCTTGTCTATCTTTGATGTCTAAGACCAGTCCAGCCAAAGAGAGATTTGCATTTTCCCTACAAGTCTCACTTTTGTGCAGC
The DNA here is from genome assembly GCF_000699145.1 of Aptenodytes forsteri. NCBI lineage: Eukaryota > Metazoa > Chordata > Aves > Sphenisciformes > Spheniscidae > Aptenodytes > Aptenodytes forsteri. The sequence goes on from NW_008795035.1 coordinate 7,623,204, forward strand.
ACATCTGTGAGTGTGACCTTCCCTCTTCATATGTGCAATTCTAACTACAAAGACATTGAAAAAGACTCTTATTCTTCCCATGTGCTGTTTTTTCTCCTCAGTATTGGGGGATCCCTCCCCATCGTGTTTGCCTATTTCTCTGAATTCCTATCTCGTGAGAAGAGGGGGGAACACCTGAGCTGGCTTTGCATGTTCTGGATGATCGGTGGCATTTTTGCTTCAGCAATGGCTTGGAGCATCATCCCACATTACGGTAACTGTTTTGTGCTATTGACTTTTGACAACACCACATTCCTGCATCACTACACTACCCCAAAAGCCCACACAGGTAACATTAGTCAGTCCTTACACATCCCAGCATAAACAACACTGATAAATAATAGATACCTGAAGTGCACACAGAAGGTCTATAAACTGACTGCATGATTGATTGACTGATACTAAGGCTGTAAATAGGACAGATGAGGGCTGCTTTGCATAAAAGCTTCAAATACACCCCTTGAATTACACTGCCAGAGCCTGAGCTCTTAATCTAAATGTCAGAGCATTCAGGGAAAACTGGACTGAGATTATATTGCAAAAATTGATCCAGTTATCAAAAAAAAGTAACTTTAATCAGGGAATTACTGGGTGCTATGAATGATAGCAGTGAGCACAGCACACACTCTTTTCCTTAGCCAAGTGTCAACACTCTGGGGGCTGTGTATCTGGTGACACATCTCCCCAGCATGTGAGGCTGGAGTCACATCTGACTTCACCTAATTGGGTTGAGGAATGGCATGGGTTCCCTGCCCAGCGCTGGAAGTGGAAGAGAAAAAGTAGGTGGGTGGACTCTGAAACATATTCGTGCTCTGAGGAGCAAAAATCTGCATGTCACATGGTATTCCTCGTAACTTATGTGTATATCTTAGGAAAACATCAGAAACAAGTATCTGCTGGAAAAGATTAATTCCCTCAGTATCCAGTGACACCAGCTGTCGTGGTTTAATCCCAGCCGGCAACAAAGCCCCCCCCAGCCGCTCGCTCAGTCCCCCCCAGTGGGATGGGGGAGAGAATCGGAAGAGTAAAAGTGAGAAAACTCGTGGGTTGAGATAAAGACAGTTTAATAGGTAAAGCAAAAGCCGCACACGCAAGCAAAGCAAAACAAGGGATTCATTCACTCCTTCCCATGGGCAGGCAGGTGTTCAGCCATCCCCAGGAAAGCAGGGCTCCATCACGCCTAACGGTGACTTGGGAAGACAAACGCCATCACTCCGAACATCCCCCCTTCCTCCTTCTTCCCCCAGCTTTATGTGCTGAGCATGACGCCATATGGTGTGGGATATCCCTTGGGTCAGTTGGGGTCAGCTGTCCCGGCCGTGTCCCCTCCCAGCTTCTTGTGCCCCCCCCAGCCTGCTCGCTGGTGGGGTGGGGTGAGGAGCAGAGAAGGCCTTGACTCTGTGTCAGCACTGCTCAGCAGTGACGGAAACACCCCTGGGTTATCAACACTGTTTCCAGCACAAATCCAAAACACAGCCCCATACTAGCTACTGTGAAGAAAATTAACTCCATCCCAGCCAAAACCAGCACACCAGCTGTTTGCAAAATCCTGTTGGAGGAAAGTAGGACAGGCCACAAAGACCATGAAGAAAAACACTGACATTTACCTATCTATCAATTCATTTTTACCATGTTTAAAGTACACTCAGTATAAAGAAATGTTCACGCTTTTGATTGATATGATAGAGACTGTTGGAACAAATAGGCAACCTTACTGCATAGCGGTGTCAGGCTGAAATAATTCTATTGTCTACAACTACATTTGCTTTAAAAAGCACTTATGTATTTACATTACATTTATTTTTCAGATGACTTTTTGATGTTGTGTTTTTATAGTTTCTCTTTTTGATTTCCCATGTTGCCCTACTATTTTGGAACTTCAGGAAATGAGTAGAACGCCATGACGGACTCAGATGAGACCTCTGCAAGAGCCATTGCTTTATGATTTCCTTATTATGTGAATAAAAGTGTTTATAGAAAAAAATTAATTAAACATTCTTTCTGAGATTTGAGTCTAGGGAAAGTAAATGGAGCAATGTAAGAACGATGCTGTACTTTCTAGTCCTTAGCAGGGGAATAACTGACCTGGTCAGACATCAGGAAAAAAGCAGGAGAGCGGGAATCTCAAATGCAGGATTAGGATCTTGATTCTTCTAAGTTTGAATCCCAGCTCAGATTTTGTAGGTCTGGAAAAGAATAAACTTGCTTTCCTAGCTCGCTTCCATAAGAAGTGAAATACATGTGTGAGGTACGAGGTGGAAAGGAGCCGTCTCTAACGTGCCTCTCAGATCAGAGACAATTTAGCCTTTGTAAACTTTTTGCAAGATCACTGAGCTGCAATAAATTATGGCCCTGATTCCTCTACCCTTTCCAGCCTTACTTGCCTACAGCTGCATGGAGCTATTCTTATCACTAGGTGATTTCTAAACTCAAAGATAAAAGAAGGTTTTTAAAAGGCAGAGCCCGAGCAAGAATGTTCCATTTTCTGTAATGAACATGAGCTCACTTGCTGTTATCTACTGAGCATGCTATTGAGCCTCTAAGAGCCGTCATTACTAAGAATAGCAAACTTTCAACCTGTCCCGTGTCATACAGAGCTGTAAAGTTCAGAGCTGCTTTAGGAGAGAAGAACTCAGAATGCCTGGTCAGTTTTTTTTACTTTGTGGCTCTTGCTGTTTCCAGGCTGGGGGTTCAGTATGGGAACCAAGTACCACTTCCACAGCTGGAGAGTCTTTGTACTTGTCTGCTCTCTGCCCTGTATCGCCTCCCTGGTGGCACTGAAATTCATGCCTGAAAGCCCGCGTTTTTTGCTGGAGGTAAGATGATTCATCTGAATGTTGCAGTCTGATATTAGCAGAGGATAGCTGGTCCCTAATGTGTCACCGTTTGTCTTTCTTTGTCCCATCAAACACGTATAGCAGAAACTCAGAGGCAAAACCACTCCCACATGTCTACCCTAGCTCCACAGATCGCTTAAACCCCAAAGACTACAGACTACGGGGTCAATCAACGATGGTTAGTCTTTCACTGCCAAACGTGGTACAGAAAGAAGGTGGTGAGTGCTGGGAATTGTATAAGTACAGCAAAGGCATTTTGAAAACATCTCACAGAGTTTGGGCATGTCACTACTGAATCCTGGTGGAACAGCAAAGGATGGAGTACATTTTACTGAGTAAAATACATAAACCTCAGAAATCTTAAGCAAGTATTCTTTATTCCCATTTCACAGATGTGAAATGTGGCAATACCTAGCTCAAGTTAACCCTGCAAGTCCTTAGCAGAGGTGGGATTAGAGCCCAGGTCTCCTTATCTATCTCCTCTTCTTTTGTCTGATTTTAAAGCTCTGTTCCTGACTCCGCTCCTGCCTCAGACAGTTTTAGGGTAACTCCTTTCTTCAGCACAGAGATGCTGCCCTCTGTGAATACAAGCCGTGCTTTCAGCTCTTTGCGTTTAATGCAGCCAGTGCTGTATCTGTGCTTCTCCACTATATTGGACCCCTAGAATTGGTTTCTCTATGCTTTGGTAAATTACAGAGCTGGGAACTCCAACATTTGTTTTCCTTTTCTTTGGTGTTTTCAGATAGGTAAACATGATGAAGCCTGGATGATCCTCAAGCAAGTTCATGACACCAACATGCGGGCCAAGGGTGAGCCAGAGAGGGTGTTTACGGTGAGTTTAACAAAGCCACCAGCATGTAAAAAGAAAGGTTGGACATACCTTCCTTGGTGCAGCACAGCACCAGTTTATTCCTCCTTGAGACTCTTTCAACGTGACCTCCTCCAGCAATCAGAAAAAGGACTCTGAGATACGTTTTGTGCATTTAATGTAAGATGCCAGTCTGTTTTTCCAAGAATTAGTCAATCCTGTGAATTGCAGTGAGTACTCTTCATTCCTGGTGTTACTCTACAGTTTATAGACCAGTGATTTTCCAATTACATACACATTTAATTGGTCTGCTGTAAGAGACTAAAACCAAATAAGAGAGATATTAGTCATGTGGGAGATCTGAGTCACTCCTTTCTCCATTCTGGCTTCTAATCAAACTCTGATTAAACTTCATGTATCTTCTAATGAGCTTCCCAAACTCCACCTGCCTCATACCCAATCTTTAATCTCTCCAAGGGAAAGTGGGATGAGTGGCTATTACTCATTAGTCTTCTGCTTGTTGTGAAAAAGGTCACACCAGTGGACTTCATTAATAGTAAAATCAGGTAAAAGGTGTATGCTGGGGTTAGTTGCAAATTATTATAATTCAGTTGTAAACTCCCAGTGAGCCAGCCAGGGAATAGCTCTTGATTTATGCTTTTAAAGATGAAAGGACACGCACTCTTAAAGGATGGAGAAAAGGAGATAAAGTTGTGTGTAAAACATGTCTTTTTGAACAAGAAGGAGAGCAAGGCTTCATGTTCAGAAGGGTTGTCAGGAAACAGGGCCCCTCAGGAATGAATCTTCGAGAAAATTAAAGGTTAGTATCAGTGCATGACAATTGTGTGCAGGTTCAGGTAGGAACTTAAGGAGCATATGTTATTTTTAGGCTACCGACCTTTTGACTAATGTGAACCTTAATAGCAAAGGCGAGAGGGACTGTCTCTCTAAATCCCTACCTGGCTTTGCTGTAATGCCGAGCTGGGCTGGCCAGTCCCGCTGTGTGGTGGGGGGAAAAGAGGACTGAAACTCAAAAAAAAAAAAAAAAAAAAGACCTCAAAATAGGGCACTGTGAGAGTCTGAGCTGAGTAGGAGAATGAAGGAGTAGCTGTACAGCACCCGTTAGTGCTCATTACTCCATCTAACAGTGTCATGACTGCTACAGCATGAGCTGATCTCAGTATCGCACCTCGAGGTACGGCGCGCCGGCTGAATCAAGATTTACTGACATCTGTTGGCACGGGCGGACGATCAGTGCGGCTGGTGTAGCACAAACTGTCAGATTTTGTGTTTTTCTGATAGGCCAGAACTTGTCAGTTTGCGGTGAGTCAGCTGGTACCGGGACAGTTCCCAGATCTGACATTTAAACGGTGCCAGCAAGAGGAACACAGAGACTCCACAGCTGAGCCGAGGAGCTCATTCATACTCAGAAATTTATTCAGTAAATTTTCACCTCCTTCTCGTGTTTACAAACAGATCGTGGTTTCCTTGAATATGTCCTTTATTTAAAGGTACTGAGCAAATATTTTCTGGGACCCATTTTTAAGGTTTCTTGAGCAGTCTGGTTCAGGTGTGTGGTGTTGAAAAATCAGCGTGTTTCGGTGGAGCAATTGATTGCATGGTGTGGGCTCACTTGATGACAGGATGCATTTTCAGATTCAAAGATTCCCATCTACATGTTCATTTGTCATAGAAGTTCTGCCAGTGGTACTTAAAAGGTGCTGAATGAGAAATATTCGTGCCAGTTGTCTTTGAAGAAACAGATCCTGAGGGCACAGTTTGATGCGGATACAAGTGGCTGACCATGGAGATACTTTTTACGATAATTGCCTAGTCCTGATTTCTAGCGGGAATCTAAGGGATAGAGAAATAAGGTAGTGCACAGGCACATTAGCCAATAAATGAAAGATTGAAGTGGATTTGATGCACTTAAAATTTTCGGGGAAGAGGGGGGAGAGAGAGAAAGGATGGAGGGATGGAGGAAAGGAAGGAAGGAGTGCAGGCTTCTTTCTGTAATAAAATAACTTGCTGTAATTAAATCAGTTAGCTCAATTGCTAGTGATAACATTCAAGGAAAAGATAGTAAGGGATATCAGGTGGAAACATTGCCCAGAAGACAGTGGAATTTAAAATCCACCCAAGATCAATTCTGGAAACTTCAGTCCAGTATTTTTTTTCTCCTTTTTTTTTCTTTTCCAGGTTTCTTATATCAAAACTCCAAAGCAAGTAGATGAATTTATTGAAATCCAGAGCTCAACAGGGACCTGGTATCAGCGGTGGCTGGTCAGAATCACTACCACTTTCAAACAGGTAAAGAGAAGAAAAAATACCAGGGGCTTTTGAGCTTTGGGCTCTAGTGCCTCATTGCTTCAGGTCATCGTGTCTTGAAACCCTGACTCTCACTCAAAAAAAATCTGCTGGTGTTTGCGAAGGGCTGTAATCTGATTGCATTTTCTACGCAAATGTGTGCATCCGCAAACTGCCCGGCCCCCAAATGCCCCTGTGAGCTGGTAGTCCAGCTGTGCTAATGGCAGAGCTTCCAGGATGAGCTACAGCCCCAAGCACTCGACTCTCCTTCTGGGCAGATAAATATTGATCCCCTCTCCCCCAAGCCTAAGTGAATTTATCACCCGCAGTGGATTCAGAAGAGTGTTTGCTCCTTGCTCCTGCTGAGACTGAGTTTCTAACAATGTTATATTGTCTCTTCAGCTAATTTAACCTTTCGCACATGCCATGCTGCTTACCTATGCCCATGCAGAACTTTGTGGAAAATCTTGCTGGATCTTCTAGACTAGGAGAGTGAGCTTAAAGTAAAGGAGAGTCTTTATTAATTAATAGCAATGCAGGTGCTATATACTATTACTGTATTTATGTGGCGAGTTAAAAGCATGAAGAGTTACGTCCCCTCATGTTCCTGGCAGTATTTCCTGCAGCAGGTCAAGAAGAGCAGATCTTGGTCTCCCTCCTGCTCTGCTTGGCTTCATCCCTACCTGAGTTCATCTTAGCCCTCCTAAAATGCCAGCTGTGTTTGGGTTTTTGCTCTTCAGTGAGCTTTGGAGCTCGGTTTGAAAGCACCCCTGAGACCATACATATATTTGAAAAGACAAAATTGTCAGGGGGTCTGAGAACAGGCTCATATCCACACTTACTGATATAACCTGAGAGACACTGCATCATCCCAGCCCAGTCCTTGTCATGCACTCCAGCTCATTACAGAGAGTTCAGATCAAGTACCCTGGCACATAGCTGAATAAGTGATCTTTTTGTAAGCCATTTATCTCAATAAATATAATTTTCAACAAACGCTCAATATAAGCCACACATCTGACCTTCCCCCAATGAGCCCTTTTTACTGACATTAAATTTATGATGCACTCAGAAATTAATCTGTCAAGTGTTTGCTAGGGTTTCCTTGCAGCTAATTTCTTCTTGTGAATTTGTAGGTCTGGGACAATGTGCTATATTGTTTAACAGCCCAGTACAGGATGAACACACTGATGCTGGCTGTGGTTTGGTTTACAATGGCCTTAAGGTACGGTACTTCTTTGACTTTTTCAGGAAACCAGAGGGCCCTCAGAGTTTGAATAATTATTTACACATTTAAATAAACTATTACAAAATTAATCCTGGTCTTATTTTAACAAGTCTTTGTGTATTAAGCCTTGCTCTCCTACAAACTGTTGATCAATCTGATTGCTTATATGAGAGTGCAAGTGCTTTGAACAAATCAGGACTTGAGAAGTGGTCAGCAGGGCAGCAGTATATCGACTTTCTCACCTCTAGATATTTCATTTGACCTTGTCCACACAAAAAACCCCACAACCCTACCTGATTCTCAGCTGTTCCTTAGTCTAGATAAAAAATATTCAGGTGAGCCTAAATCTAAACTACAGGGAAGTTTTGTCTAACTCTCACTTAAACCTCTCACAGAAATCTGCCTTCTGGGGGAGTTTCCAAATTTCTTGCTACTCTGCTGGTCTCTTGGGCAGCAAGGATAGCGCATTGGTGTATTTCCCAGCCAAGGAGTCAATGTCACTAAAACTTAAACGAATTGTTGTGCTTTAAGTGAACAAAAATGGATCAACATGCTTCTGAGAGGAGCTGAGTGTTTAGAGTAGGGAGGCATTTTGCTCAGTCCTGTGTCAGAGCTGAGCAAGAATTTGTATTAGAAATGTATTTGCATTTGCATTAGGAATTGAACAAGTTTACAAGTTATGAAGCAGATCATTGGAAAAGCACTGTGATATTTGCAGTGCCAGGATCTTGCATCCCTAATGTATTTCTCCCATCCTGCTATAGTTACTATGGCCTTATTGTCTGGTTCCCTGATATGATCCGGTATCTCCAAGAAGAGGCATATGAATCCCGAGTGAAGATCTTTGATGAGGAAGAAGTGTCACACTTCACCTTTAATTTCACCCTGGAAAACCAGATCCATAGAAATGGGGAATACAGGAATGATAAGTAAGTGAACAGAACTTGGTTCGATGCATGTGAACTGAAATACATTCCTAGAAAGCTCTTTCTTTCTTTCTTTCTTTTTCCACCAACTTGAAAATCTCTGTTGTTCTTTGGGACACTCAGTCTCTCAAATCCCAAAAGCAGTTTTCCACAGACCAAATATCCTTTTTCTCCTGCTTTTCACACACTCTGCCTCAGCCACTCACGTCTCCAGACCCAAGGGGATGCATGTGAGGAGCCCTGCTTCCAGCAGCCCCTTGCTGGGAGCAGGGCGGTGGGCGCCCACCCACTGCGCTGGGCAGCTCTGGATGCAGAGGTGGCTTCTCTTTCCTTAGCACACGCTGACATCTACTGGTCTTGGGCAGCAGAGACCATCACTTGTCATGAAACTGCTCTGCTCCTGCATTTCCAAAATAAAAAACTATTTTCCCTTGAAGTCCTCGCTATGACTTACTCCGTCCTGCAGCCTGTTAGTGCGAGCTGTGTCATGGCCAGTTGTACTGGTGTGCTTCTGCCACACCAGCCGGCATCTCCCCACAAAATGAGTGTGTCACCTTCTCTTTTAGTGCTTTGAAGTCAGTGAAGTTACTCTAGCAGAATATCATTGCTTTCCTCCCTTTCCTCCCCTATTCAGGCTGGGCCTGGTGGTTTTTCTTCTGCATCCAGCCTGGACCCCAATCACTCTATGTTCCACAGCAATATAAATCCTAGTGATTTGTAGCAGGCCGTTACTACTTTTCTAAATCCCAATAAAATGGGTGGAAAAATACCCCTATGTAAATTCTGTGGAGATCCCGTTGCCCCAGATAGACTAGACAGGGTGTTGCTCCAGCTACCTCGCACTATGTGGGGAGGTCCCACTGGACGTTCAATGTTACACAAAACACTCATTGTTTTAATCTTCACGGGTGAAACTATACCTCATTGCCCAGCCAGGTCGTTCCTCTCCCCTCAGAAACTATTTGTCTCCATTTCCTTGGCGTATATCTGATAGACATTGGTTGGGGACCCCAGTATGTGTCCCCATGTCCTTCCACAGACCTCCCCTGCAGTAAGGAGCTGTGCTTGGTGGTGCAAACCTAGCCCCATAATTCCTATTGCCCTGCCTGTCGAGCAGCCAAACAAAGTCTGGTGAAAAGTGGATGGTGGTCAAATGTAGGGATTGGGGACCCTTTTCTTATGCCCAGAGGAGACGCTCAGTTTTCACTAACTTCATTGAGAACTGAGGATGCTCAGCACCTTGCAGGATGAAGACATAAAACTGTGATGTACATCACTATTCTCCTGCCTTGGTCCTCTCCAATTCAATAACTCAAAACTGATCAAGCTACATTCCAGTAGTACTCAGTAATACTCAGAGCATATCTCAATATGATTGATAGCTGCATTTTCCCGCCAGCCCTTGGCTGTGAGTTAAAACTCCATTGAACACCAGCACATTGCTATATGACTTTTAAAGATGGATGTTAAGAAAGCAAACTGTAGGAAAAGGGCTTCTAACAGCCTTTGGGAGTAAATACATCACAGGCTATTACTGAGCAAATGCAGAACAGCTTAAGTTTTGCTGTAACCTGTGAGACCTTCTACATGGAGCAAAAGACTTGAATAGTCTTCTTGTGGTATTTTGAGCATTAATAATATCTGTTAGTAGCTTTGGCTAAGAAGCCCTGCAGTGCTCATTTAATGGTGTAAACAGCTATCATGCGCGACTGTGTTGTAAGTGCTCCATTCAATTAAATTTCTGGGTATATGTTAGAAGGCTTTTTATGTGGTGACAGTTGTGGCCTCCTTAACTAGAGCAATAATGCTTGCTCTTAATAGCTCCTTGCATCTTCCAAACATGCCTATGCATTAACTAATACATCTTCTCAGTGTCCCTGCAAAATTTCACAGGTAAATCAATATTGTGTCATCCTTCAGGCAGGTAGGTCAGACATGCCAAGCTTCCCATCAGAGGAGGAATCAATCACCTGACACAGTTGATTATTTTTAGCGTAATCTGTTTTCATTACATGATAAGCAATAGTCCTCGAACAGAGATGGTTACAAGCAGAACTGAGATAATCTCCCCACTCTCTCTAGAAACTCTACTGCATTTTTGCTTAAAAAAATCACTTTGAGTTTAAACAACTGTCAGAAGCCTTTCACTAAATGGCTGAATGGGCTCCCGATAATGTCTGTTTGTATTTATGCTGGAGGAAGGGGCAGAATAAGGCAGGCAGCAAGGTCAGCTCACAAAGAAAATGCCATGCACTGGGTGAAATTATGTCTTCTTCAGATGGACTAGTACTGAAAGTGAGAGGATTTGTGTCCACTCAGCCTTAGAAGCACACTTTCTTAGATGTGACTATTTTGAGGACTAGAAAAACTGCCAGAAATCCTAAAAGGTCCATCTCTCTTAAAAAAACCCTCTTCAAATCCATCTCTCCTACTAAAATACAAAATATGTAAGCATGGAGTTGGAAAGACGGTTATGCATTCAAGCAACACCTTTTCTGTAAATGACCCTAGAAATTGCCATTAGTGCTCTGCCTCTTGAAAGAGCCATTACATGCTATATGGTGTAGAAAATACCTTAAAGCACAGAGTGAAGTTCTGTTTCCTGCCCCACAGATTTATCGGCATGAAATTCAAGGAAGTGAGATTTGAGGATTCATTATTTGAGGAATGCTACTTTGAAGATGTGACATTCAGCGAGACCTTCTTCGAAAACTGCACCATCATCTCCACTGTCTTTCACAACACTGGTAATGGGATTCCTGCTATGGTTTCATCTCCGTAATTAGAAACTATTCTCAGATTCTGGGAGAAAGGATGATAGGGATCTGTGTGTTTGTGTGTGTGCTGGGTAATGAGAGTGATGGTGGAAAAAAATAGGGTGATGCATTTGGAAGGAGGCTTCAGGTTGCTCCATCAGCATTTTTAACCACATGGCTTCTGGTGTCATTGGCTGCTGCATGGGAAATGCAAAAGTCTGTGCTCAGACCTTGGCAGGTTAAAGTAATGGCAAAATACCTAGCACTTTAACAGCTCGATTGAAAAAATTTGGCTTAAAATACAATTTTAACCGACCTATGGTTGATTAAGCGGTAAAATGTTAATTCATTTATCCCGAAAAAGCTTTTCATTCCTACTCTATTAGAGAACAAACCATAATGCCATGAAAGCAAGAGCCTGCATTGCCCATCCTTGTGGCATGGGGATACTGGTCCAGGTGATTCCACAAGTAAAAGGAGTGCATGAGCTTACACCCACCAGGTGCCAAGCATGCAGCTGGAGTCTGCCACTGAAATAAAAACATCCTGGCCATTTCCATTCGATGAGGAGTTCCTCTCAGATCTTTGATTTGGTTTTGAACCTGACTCCTGTTGCTGATGTATGGAGGGAGATTAGCCAAGCAGGATCAAGACTTTGCCTCTTTCCCTCGTAGATCTCTACGAACACATATTCATCAACTGCAGGCTCATAAACAGCACATTTCTGAAGGAGAAGGAAGGCTGTCACCTGGACTTCGAGGAGGAAAATGATTTCCTGATCTACCTGGTCAGCTTTCTGGGCAGCCTGTCTGTGCTGCCGGGCAACATCATCTCTGCATTACTCATGGACAAAATAGGGAGGATAAAGATGATCGGTGAGTGGGGATGATGGGTGCATGACACAGGTCGTGGGTGGGAGCTCAACTCTGCAAAGAGCCAAGGTCAGTGTGAAGGTCTTGCTGCATCTGCACACACTAACGCAAGCCGAGATGGCTCAGGTGGGGATGAGTCTTTCTCATATCAAATGGAGCAGAAGGGTAAAAAGACTCCAGGGTGAGGCAAGTGACCTGCTCTGTGGCAGTGGGCAAGTTACCTGCTCCACGCCTCCTCACCCTGCTTTTCTGTGTATCTGTGACATCCACCTTTTTTATTTTGGCTTTTATGTCAAAGCCTGTATGTTTATCCAGCTCTCAGCACAACAGGGTCGGAGCTGAAGCAAGGACCTCTTGATGCTGTTGAGTTGATGCTGATGTCCATAGCGCTCTGTATAAATAAATAAACACTTTGCCTGTAGCAATGAATATTCACAAGATTGTTTGATGTGGCTGCTTGACAGCCGAGGAGTTCCCTCTTTTGGTTTTCTGATTTTCAAATGATTTTACAAACAGATTCAGAGAGCATATGGTAGATTAACTGACTATGTCACAGCCAAGCAAGATGCTACCCTTTAGCGTTATGGGAATAAGTTATCACCTTATCAGCTTTATGATCACTCCGCGAATTTCTGGTGTTGTTTCCTCCAGGGTTCAGCCCTTGCTGTCCAGGTACTATGAGAATCATGCCTCGAGGGACAGCCAAGTGAGTTTAATAAAATCAGGGATGTGGCTCAGGGGTAAGGGATGACTTACTCTCTTGAGCTCACCTATCTGTCTCTTCTGAGAACAGAGGGAAGTTTAATTAGCATAGCCTCACCGTCAGACAGGTTAAGGTAAGCAAGATAACCCCCACCGGTGTGTCAGGAATGAATGCTGGGGGGGAAAATGAGCGTTCATGTAGTGAATTTGGAAAAGACCCAAACAAACCAGAGGGTCTGCGGGAAAGAAATTAAATAAAGCTGAATGAGAGTCAGATTGTCCACCCTGCAAACATGTCAGCATTTCAGCATTTTCATCTGGAATTGAGATGACAGCTGGAATCCTAAAGGCTTATTTCTTCTGCAGAATGAAAAGTACAGGACAAAAATTAGTAACAACATGTTGAAACATTTCACTGTGGAATTTTCAATTGAAACAGCCTTCTGGCATCCCACCCGTATCACTCTGTTGAACATATTATTTCTGGTCAGCTTAACATGAAATCTGAATTTCGCTTTTGCGTTATGTGCCTCGCTGGGACTTCAGTTCAGTTTTATCACGTGCCACTAAACCCCCTCCTGTGCCAAGTGTCAGATCTCCTGGTGCACACACGGTGACCCTAATGCTGCACTGTACCTCTTCAGCAGAGGGAATATCCATACTGCACAGTGGAGGATGTAGTTTGGCCAGGTACCTTGGAGGAGAAGTGGATATGGAGTCCTGCACGGCAGCTTTTAATAGGCAGGGTACCGCAGTGGCAAAATGCAATATAACATCCAAAATAAAGGATTTTAGTTCCAGATCAGCATCCAAATTATTTTGGATGGTGTCAAATTGATTCAAAAAACCCCAAACAAACAAAAATATAGTTTGGTTTCATGGTAGTAAATGGAGATATTTCAGCAACAACAGAACTTTCCAGTGAAAGATACTTTGATTTGGGAAAAATTGCATCTTTCAGGTGAAAATTCCCAATGGGGGAGAAGGCAGTGATGTAGCCATTAATATTTCTGAATCTGAACTGTGCCTAACTGAGCATGAATGCTCTCACTTTCTCCCTCAGTGGTGTTCATAAAATTATGGCTCCTGTGCAAATGTGCCATGAAATCTAATGATGTTCTTATAATTAAAAGAGACCTCAAGTGCTTCATACAATTGACTGTAAATTATCCTAATTGAGACTAGAAACGTGTCAAGTGATTTCAATATGATATGAAATGCACCAGCTCTTCACTCAAAACTCAAGTTGAAAAACCTTCACAACGATTCTTCCTCCTCATTGACTTTCATGTTTACTTGCCTCTGCTCTTCCTGGGTCCATCTGGATGACTGAGATGCTGGAAACCTGCCTGGAAAAGCCTGTCTTCAGAGTCTCTGTAGAGCAGGACTATCAGGAAGATCAGATGGTCATTGAGAACATTTTCAGGCTGGTTTCCATCATCAGAGAATGACAGATAGGCAGCATCAAGGTATTTTTGAATTGTTGCAGATTTAATTCGTTTTGGGGTGAAACACCATCACTTGAAAGTCATCTTTATCAACAAATCTGTTTGCTCAGCTGTGGACAGGGGAAACTGGTGCCAACATTTTTCTCTTGGTTTACCCCCATAGGTGGCTCAATGTTGATCTCGGCAGTGTGCTGCTTCTTTCTCTTTTTCGGCAACAGCGAGTCGGCAATGATTGGCTGGCAGTGCCTTTTCTGCGGGGCCAGCATTGCCGCCTGGAATGCCCTGGATGTGATCACCGTGGAGCTCTACCCCACTGACAAAAGGTGCTCAGAATATTTCTCCTTTTAGTCTCCACCCTCTGACTTTGGCCTCAGTTCCTGATGGAAAAAGTCAATGCTCACTCTAGATACATGTAGATGGGGGAGGTGTATTTTTTTTTATTTTCACCAGTCCTTAAGGGCTGGGTAGTCCTGCAGCTATACTGGATCAGCAGAGACATTTGCAAGCATAATTCTGCATGCACAGTGGCTTGTACTCAGGGAGTCGCGTGGGTGTATGGAAATTACAGGGAGATGAAATACGGAGTCTGTCATTTCCATGGATGTGCATGGAGGTCTGGCCTTTCGGACTGTATCCCCCAGCCTCTTGCCATAGCTCATCACTGTGACAGCCTTCTCCTCCCCAAGCTGGAGACAACCACGTGCACAGGAAACTTTGGGAGAATGTGCTGCAGATGAAATCTTTCCTTACGACATCATTATAGGCCTTTTTTGCCTTTTTCAGGCTGTTGGGTGAAGCCAGAAGGGAAGGAGAAGGACTGTGTTTTGAAGGCAGTGTGCTTTTAGCTGCTGTGCGAAGCAGGATTTGGAGGAGAGCCCGGCTTGTTTCTCTGGTGACAACCCACTCCAGCCAGTGCTTGGAAGGGCTTTGACAAGCTCTAGAGCAGGTTGTGTCCTGCTGTCTTTGGGGAGGGCAAAGACTGTCCTCTAGGGCTAGGAAGAAGCTGAGATGACAAGGAGAAATGAGTACACACAGACACTCTCCTCATTCACATAGATATGCAAAACAGCGACATCTATTTATCTATTTATTTATTCTGCCTGGCTTTACTTGCTAGAAGCGTAGCCTGGGCAACATAAGAGCATTCACAAAATTACCCATCCACATCTGTAGTTATGCCGAGAACCTCCCTCCTAACCATTGCTTTCTGCTTTGCTTCCCCGCAGGGCAACGGCCTTTGGCATCCTCAATGGGCTTTGCAAGTTTGGTGCCATCCTGGGGAACTCAATCTTTGCCTCCTTCGTAGGGATAACCAAAGTGGTTCCCATCCTTCTGGCTTCCTCTGCTTTGGTTGGAGGTGGCCTGCTCGCTTTGCGCCTGCCAGAGACTCGAGAACAGGTCCTGATGTGAGCAACTGAGGCCAGGGGGAACGGGGGCGGGCAGATGTAGAAGAAGAAAAAAAAAGAGCCATGTTTGGAAAAATCGAAATATCCATTTCTATACTGTTCTGTCGATACCTCAAAGAGAGAGGGCGGAGGGAAAGAAGAGCCCAAAGGGATAAAAACGAAACCCCTAGTTTCTGACCCTTTTACAGCCACAACTGGTGCATGCAGCTACCACACACCCCTTGCAGAGCTTGGGTTTAACCTTGCCTACGCTGGGAGTCTACCCTGTCCCTCTCCATCCCAGTGTAATGGCACAGGACGCGAACAGTGGCTTCGTGCATGTGTGTGCCTGCGTGGGTGCGAGCGTGTCCGATGGGAGAACAGATCCTGACCCCCTTATGCCTTTGCTGAGCTGTGAGATACTGCCTGCCTTGCCCAGCACTCCTCGGCAATTCATATCAGCTGTGCTCAGACACGAGGGCATCTGAAGGGGAGGCAGGTAACAAACCTACTGCAGGTGAGCTCCAGCAACAGGGACAAGAGCTACAAATGTGGGAGTGACCCTAGCTGTCTTGATTTTGGGGTCACGCCTGAACTGCCTGAAAGAGTGAGAGTCTCCTGATTTGTGGAGGATATGAGGGTGGGTGCTTGGCACTCTCAGAAGAATCAGGGTTTCAAAGCCCTATACTGTCTTCACTTGGACATAGAGAATTGCTAGGCACCTTCTTGGTCTGGGAGAGAAATATATACATAATTTTATATATATATATATGTATTTACACACACTTACAAACATATATACACAGATTGAAGTGATCAGCTATTGAAATTTATAATTTTTAATTTCTGCACCCTTCTTGGTCTGAGATAAATATATACATAATTTTATATATATATATATGTATTTACACACACTTGCAAACATATACACAGATTGAAGTGATCAGCTATTGAAATTTATAATTTTTAATTTCTGCACCCTTAAGAAGATCTTAAGAGAGACACCAAAAACTAATCCCACTAATTCAAGATTATGTGGAGTCACGACCAACTTAGTGACACTTCATTCTTTATATCCAGACACTGAATATTTAAATGTATTGATGGCTGGGAATATATATTTCTATGAACAGATTGAAGTGATCAGCTATTGAAATTTATAATTTTTAATTTCTGCACCCTTAAGAAGATCTTAAGAGAGACACCAAAAACTAATCCCACTAATTCAAGATTATGTGGAGTCACGACCAACTTAGTGACACTTCATTCTTTATATCCAGACACTGAATATTTAAATGTATTGATGGCTGGGAATATATATTTCTATGATGATTAAGAATTGTTTTCCTACAACTTTCACAGAGGAGAAATTGATATGATGTTGGAGCATTCCACAAACCAAATGTGTACATATTATCCAGTGTAAATAGGGGACTTTTTGTCTAATACCTAGAGTATGATAAGAGTGAATTTACCAGCATTTTAGCCATATTATTTAAAGAATATGATGCTTGATTTTCTTATATACTTGGGTCTCATTGAAACACTGTAATCACAGTTACTTAAAGCCATTTAAGTTGTTACACAGGGAATGCACGCAGCAAGCTTTCACTGTACAGAACATTAAATTCTCCACTAAGTGGCACAGTTAATTTTGATATCCTGTAAAGACCATTTTTGAAATTCATATGCCCTTTTGATCATAAGACTTAAGTCCTGTTGCACCTAGAAGCAAAGTGAGTCGTGTATTTTTGGATATACTTTCTTGGGAAGCAAGAATGAAAGGCATACTGTTGAATAACACACCAATGCTCACAATTTACTAGATAGCGCTAATTAAACCCTTTCAACAAGCTCAGCAATAGACGGGAATTGATCAGAAACTGTCACATAATGCAGGGAATTTGTCTCACCAGGATATTTTATGACATTAAAAATTCTTTTGTACTTTTGCTAATGATCTTCCTATTTACCTTTCTTTGGATCCCTCTTTTTTTTTTCTTTTTTTTTTCTTTTTTTTTTTTTTTAAGAAGAACATGCAGGGCTAGGCTGAAATCCAGCAGGACTGAAGTCTAACACCTCTGCCTTCAGCTGTGCAGAGGCAGCCTACACTAACGGCTCACACAGGGGCCAGCCCCACGTAACTGTGGGAGTCAGTGTCGGTGCTGCTGCTGAGGACAGATGGAGGACAGAGAGCGTGGTTAGATCACAAGAAGCAAATCCTTGCCAATGAGGCAAAACCCTCTAATGAGCATCACTTTTATCATTGTGTCAATCAGGGATAAACACTTACAGAGCAGCTAGGCTACAATGGGCTATTTGGGATTTTTGAGATTTATTCTGAGGTTTATGAAATTGATAAAATCACAAGCTGCTGTAATAACTGAGCTTATTATGCCTCATTTCTTCATTTTATAGGTAGCTTAGGGCCTTCTTTTGATTTGTCTTCAAAACAGCAAGGTTCCTTCTCTAAGGTAGGAGTGAATGTAATTATGTCCGTTTGCAGCGGTTCACAGCTTCTGTTGAGAATCACAGCCCAGAATGTGTTTGTTTCTCTAAGAAAGTCTGGTCCTTTCGCATGGTGAGAAGCAGATAAATATGTATTTCAACACAAAAGATCAACATGGCCTTTATGTTTCATCCATTTTGTTGGGCTGTGGACACCAATTACTGCATTGCAGTTTTGGGAAAAAAAGTTTGTTTCATTTTCTGGACTATTCTGTTGTGCTTCTCTGTGGAGCCAGAACTTATCTTTATTTATTTTACAAAGCACTCTTAGTTACATATCGTCCAATGCTCTGACAGCAAACCTGACTATTTGTGTTCTCCATTGACATTGTACAGTGACTCTAATGACATCATTTATTTTGCAAAACTTCTCTGTTAATTTTATGAGAAGGAAGAAATTGAGGTCTTAAGGAGATAGAAATGGTAGGGTAATATTAGGATATGTTATCAAATCTTAGAAACCTTTCTTCATTACAGAATGGCTCTTTCACAGGCTGCTAAACCTCACCTTCAAGAGATTAGCTGGGACAAGGTAAAGAGCAATAGGATCTTCTTGTCAATGTCACCCGGGGCTACCCACGTGACTGTAGAAACTCTTTGGACCCCTAAAATCCATGGGTCAGTCACTTGAGGGCTAGGGGATAATGTATGTGTGTTGTGACAAGGCTCCTATCCCTGACTTGACCTAATAGGAAAGGGCAAACGCACACTGCAGATGGTACACGAGGGCCTGGGAAAGGACTACAATGAACAGAGAAGAAAGGAATAGCTAAGGAGAAACCCTATCGCCTAGCCTTAGACACCTACGAGTTAGATGTCTGGATCTCTTGAGGGCTAGGGGATAAAGTATGTGTGTTGTGACAAGGCTCCTATCCCTGACTTGACCTAATAGGAAAGGGCAAACGCACACTGCAGATGGTACACGAGGGCCTGGGAAAGGACTACAATGAACAGAGAAGAAAGGAATAGCTAAGGAGAAACCCTATCGCCTAGCCTTAGACACCTACGAGTTAGATGTCTGGATCTGAACTCATCACCCTGGGTTCCCATTATTCTCAACTGAAAGGCATGGGCAAAATATGTGACCACGCTCAGGCACCATGCCGAGAAGAAGATGGGTTGCTCTGGATAGCCCTGCTCCTCTCCTTCCGTAACAGAGAAATCCAGGGCAACGGCTCCAGCTCAGGCATTTGCCTTTGTGACAAAGGGCTGACATCTCCCTTCCAACTTCAGTGTGAACAAGGCTTAGTCAATACTCCTGATGTGTTTGTTTATTGTCCTTGTCATGGTGTAAATCAGTGTAGGCTTAACACTACTGCTCTCCAGAGCAAAATGGTTCATGGGTGCAGCCCTCTCGGCACTGACTATGTTTTGATTTGGGTCTCAGTTTCAAGCTGTGGGCTACCTGCTAGGCTGAGCCTGAGCCACAGAGCCCCGGAGCACCGTGCAGGGGGAGATTTCTCACAGGGCACCTCCTCTGATGGCTCAGCTTTATTTCTACTGCAAAATCAGCATTACGCCTGCAGTGCAAGGGCCAGCATGCCTCCTACCCTGGCTCCCCCTGCCGACGTTTGCCACAGTGAACAGTCCTTGTCTTCGAGTTTTGATACACTGAACCATCCACAGAGAAGAGGAAAACTGCTGACCACTGACGATCCCTGCAGAGCAATATTTCCTCAGATTCATGAACTTTACTGCAACAGGGGCACAGAAGACCAAGACAGGGGACTTGCCTTAAATCCCAAAGATGTCTTCTAGAGGACAGCTGGACCTCTTCATGCATGCTTGGCACACCAGTCCAGCCACTTAGCCAGGGAGAAGGTGAGTCTAGGGAACCAAAACTGGCCTGCTGTGACTTAGTGTCTTTATCTGTGCAGCAGTGTAATGGGGGTCACAGGAGGAGTTCATTACTGAGCTTCTGAGCATGCAGAAGCAGACATTTAGAGGAACACAAAGCACTGTTGGTATTATTACAAAAGACCAGTGGTATTACGATAAGAGTTCTTATTAAGTTCTTATGTAAGCCTCCTTGTATCCCCTGTCGATTTAACTGGTTGTCGTATACCTATTCCTTTACTTCAGTTGTGCAGGACAGCTCCTGCCACTGCCTTTGGCTCTGCTACATCCTACTGGAGGTGGCTGCAGCTTGGGCTGGGTGGGGTGATCCCCTTCCATATGATCCTCATCCCCTTGAAATGCTATGTGACTTATAAACAGTGGTATATGGATCTTTTGGACTAAGAAAAGGGTCACTCTTGGAAAACCCATATCCAGAGCCAGATGTTCTGCACACTGGGGAGTGGCCAGGCAGCCCGATGTCCTTCAGTGATACAGGAGAGGTGCACTAAGGTATATTCCCTGAGCCTGCGAGCGGCCCAACCCCTGAGCTGGGTTTACACAGGGGCACAGAGCAAGGCTGCATGGAGCTGGGCTTTCTGCAGACATGCAGGTCTTTTCCAGGTCCTGCTTTGAGACCTCCAACAACAGAGTATACTCTGGTACCGTTAAGGAGGCACTAGGTCCATTTATGTTTCCTGCTTGTGTCCTTTGACTTTTCCAAAGTCAGAGAGTATATTTTTAGGTTTATGTAGATTTGAGCCCTATACATTATATTTCCATCAAGTTTCTCCTTCAGTTTCTCACCCTCGTATTAGCAAATGCTGCTTTTGGGAAGAATCAAGCCTGGGAACTGTGAAGGAAACAAAATGAAAGAAATTCTTTGCTGTATGTGATGCTAGTGCTGTATAAATGTACACATGCTGCAAGTTCCACTGTAAATAACACCCAGTGTTGTGCATTTAATGAAATGGTTCATTTAGATGTTCTGTCAGCTCTGTGTGTGAAATAGCCAATTCCAGTCCCTTGGTTCCTTTTCTTCATTTGAAACCTTTCTTCTTTTTTTTTTTTTGTTTTTTATTTGATCTGTGTCTGGTTGTCACTGGAAATTACAGCTGTTCCAATGGACTTTGTTTTTGTTCTTGTTCTCTCCGTCACATTAAAAAGCTGGAAGAAAAAGAATGACTCTTGTAGTGCTTGTATTTAATGGGCACTTTGAGTCCTTTTACAAGGGTGGTCGCGGGTGACTTTGTACCCTGACAATGAGGGGACTTCCTCTGATGTTTGCTCTGTGTACATCCTTGCTCTCTCAAACAATCCCACCTCAATTAAATCTCCCTCTTACCACCATTTTATCACACTGTGTACTTCCTAACATACTATATGAGAAAATCTATATCCTGAAAATTTTTCTGGTGGAGGAAGCATGAAATATTTTTAAGTGCCATGCAAAACTGGAAAGCTAAACTCTGCTTTGTAACAAGAATATATTAAAAATAAAAGTTTCTTCTTGTAGCTAGGGACAGCATTTAACCCTAGCATACACTGTTCTGGACGTATTTCTAAGGTTGTTTGTGCTTTTTTAAATTTGCGGATCTTTGTATAAAGCTAACTATCCTCCCCATGCTTTCAGAGCAGGATGATAGAGACCTGCACAACATCAACTGAGTGGGAAAAGAGCTCATGGCATAAGGAGTGGAGGCTGGTTGGCAGACTATGGGGTTTATGCATGAATTTCAACTTTATGTATTCTATAAAATGCAGCGATGCCTCTTCCCCCAGACCCACTGAAGGTCAGCAGGGGTTTGATTCTGAGTCAACTCTGGCTGGTTGATAAGGCATTCAGGTGCTGAAAGGTTGTCAGGTCTATCAGTGTTTAGTCCTCTCTTCATGTACACTGCATAAGCAACATGCTAAAGCTAATATTCAAGTGAGAGATAAAGAGCCAGAAGATATCTGAAACATAATAGAGGATTCATGAAGGCACCTCCGTCATCAGGAGACTAAATCAGGCATTTTTCCTCACCTCAGGTTCAGCCATGTCCCACAGGACCAATCTGAGCTGGGGTCCCACTGGGTGAACCAAAGCCAGCAGCAGGCTGGGGGAGCTGGTAAAGAACTGGTCTCAGGTGGGAGCTGCCAGGCGTGAATTTTGCAATGCTCGTGTCCGACTGTGGAGTACAGAGCTATGCAGTCAACAGTCCGTAAGCCCCTTGTGTGTGTTCTGCCTTTATGTAGGAAAGCGTGTATTAGCAAACACCGTCAAAAAGTGTTTTCTAAGAAGAAGTGGGCTTTTAAATAAAGGTCAGAGATTTGCAGTGAAAGCCTTGGAGGTGCATATGAGTAGTCCTTACTCCAGGCTAGTTGACATTCTGCGTAAGGCTGAAATCTTGGTAAGTAGGAAAAATCCCATATTTGAATGTGCAGATAAGGTTGATGATAAAACCTGTGCATAAAAAAGCCCTGACTAATTCTAAAGTAGGATGCAGGGAATTTAAAAGCAGGATTATGTGACATTGCTGCCTGAGATAGCATAGGATGGACTGGATGATAAGAAAACCTTTGCAAATCTGTTTCTATTTTTCTATATTGATGATTTTACCTTGACCATCTCATGTTTCTCATTGTGTGAAGTTTCTGGCACAGATTCTCGTAGCTACCAATAAATGACCCAGATTCCCTGGACGTGCAGGTTTACCCAAGCTGTCACAGAAGGTTACCCGGCAGAGGAAGAAGGCTGGAAATAACGGCATTTCCAGCAGCCACTAAATCCAGCAATAGGTCTGAGTGATGCTTCTGAATTGTGAAGTGACTTGATATTGGGAATATGATTTGAGTTAGATTATGGTAAGCTGGCCCACCATTTTATCAGTGCTCCTATATCTCAGACCCTGGTTTTGGGACTCTTAAAGTAGAGATCAGACTTGGCAATTTGAGTTCACATTGGTTCAAAAGTCAGGGGAAGAGCAACAGCTCTTGGTTGTTGGTGCTGGGACATGGAGCCCTGTTTTTCCAGCTTGTGGCAGAAATTGCTGGAAACTGAGCACCCTGCCAATGCACAAACCCTGATATGACTGTAGCTAATACCAAGTGAGTCTGTGTTTCTCAGACAAGCTTCTCATAAGCAAATGTGTATTACACAAAAAGAACTACCCAAAGAGGTTGCCACAGGTTTTTCTTTTTACTGTTCTCAGTGGGTGAGGAGAATTGACTGAAGAACTTGCAGACGTCTTGGCCCATGATAATAAAAACAGTTAGGGTTTATATATAATTTTTAACATTTTAAGTGTAATACAGTTATTACTGCACTAACCCTCAAAAATACTATTTGAAAAAATTACAAGTGAAATATAAATTTATCGTTCAGCACTTGTTTCACCTATAAAAACATCTGTGTATCTACATATATATGCACGCATATGCATTTATATATAAAACTAAATTATTACGCCTGACCTTACCGGTTCTGCCTCAGCTTTTTCGGGCCCGAAATTAGTCTCAATAAGACCAGAAGATGGCAGCAGTTGCACACAACATAGACTGCTGGTCCCTGCTCCTCAGGAACTGCAGTGCTGCCTGCAGGAGGCTGCACCCTGGACCAGGAGTCTTGGCCAGGACCTGCATGAGGCACAGCCAGGGCGCTGCAGCAGTGCCGTCAGGTACAGGTCACAGGGGTCTGACCCCCAGGAAAGCCAGGGAAAAGGGGATAAAAGAGCAATGATTAGAAAGTTTAGAGAAGAAAGGCCCTGTCTAGTGCCAAAGCTTTTGAAATGGGAGTTGTGCAAACCTGAAGCGAAGCAAATGTAATTATGGGAGAGAAAATATGAGAGTTTCTGCTTCGTGCACTTCGTTGCTTAGTGCAACGGTTTTCAAGCTTTCTTGGCCTTCAGCTCCTAAGTGTTTTCCAGTGGAGATGCAAATGCCTTGTCAAAATGTGGTGAGACTCCAGTTAGAGGAGAAGAGCTCTGGGCTGGCCAGTGCCTTACCCACAGACCTAGGAACAGGTCAGCACCAGCAGTGACTCCTGGGGCAGCCTGCTGAGATGCTGCAGTGAATGGGTTTTGTAGACAAGGCCCAGCTAATCATGGCAAGATGTCACCACCATTGCCTAACGCGTTCCTCCTTCTCCAGCCTCAAGCACAGGCAGAACCTTCCGCAGTTAAAATCTGAGCTCTTAAAATGAGAAGTCTCTCCCCAGAGCGGTTTCATGAATCCCTCCTGCATCCCTGTATCATGAATGTAAGACAAGGGACACCACACGTGTTTCTAAGTGCTTTGCTTATCACCTTGAAACAACCTGTGGCCAGAAATCCTTAATGCCTTCCCGATATGGGTAGTAGGTGATTCAGATCAGAGGACTGAGTCTGCTGAAAATTAACCAAATAACACCAACAAATGTTGCAGTTGCCCTTGTTACAGCTTGTAGAAACCATGGAGCCCGTCTTGAGATTTGTGACCTAGTTAAGCGGGGCTTTACCCTAGCCTTGCGAGCTTGCTCCCACCACAGCTGGATGCAGCTGCTGTCCACCATGGATTTTACATAGATGGTTTCTCTCTGAGAATCAAGAGGTTGGGTTTCTCTGAAAAGCTTTTGATTCACCATAGAAAACAAACAAAAGAGCTATCCAGTAAATACAAACAAACCTAACTGCAAGGAGACCAAAGCCAGATCTCAAGTGGCTCCGTTCCTCTCTTTGGTAACCCCAGCAAAGTAAAGAGACTTACCCCAGGGAGAACATATTTTCCCATGGTTGTAGCCCTTCTCTGCGGTGGAGTGCCTCAGGCAGGACAGCAGCTGGAGCAGGCTCCGCGCCGGCTGTAGAGTTCCAGAAGGAGCTGATAATATTTCTCCAGAGGGAGCCCTTTCTTAGCCTTGAAATCTTCTGCTTCAGACTGGGAAGAGAATATTGTCCTCAGCCTCTTGAAACACATCTTTGAATGATAAATTCAGCACTTTTATCCTTTCTTATTCAGGATAAGGACAAGAGCTTTGAAAACTTCCCAGCAGCCCTGTTCCTTCCCTTAGACCCCTGAACAACAAACTGCTCCACAGAAACCAGCCACGTACTGAGCCCTTAGGCCTATAAATATTTTAGAACAACTTTTTTACAGCCCTTGTTTGACCTTATCCAAAGAGACCATAAAGAGTTTGCAGCCCTGGCTCAGCCCAGCTGTAGGACCCTGCTAAGTCACTTCGTCCCCTTTCACATCCCACCTGGAAGAGGGCAGGAATAGTGTCACCTTTGTCTTGGGCTCTGTGTGTGGTCAACCTTGCATTAGGGGCCCGAGAGACCTTCTTTGGGAGATTTTCAGAGGTTTTGGGGTGCCAGTTAGTATTCAATGTCCTGAGGCTCTGTTACTTTGCTGGCACTTATCTCTGGTATTGCAGCATGTCCCTCCCCCAGGTCAGTTAAAACAGCGTTCTCTTTTAAGTGGTGCAAATTTAACTCCAAGTAACCAGTTTCCCTATCTCCCTAGGTCAAGGTTCAGTATAAAACTTGCACAGGAGAAATGCTGGTTAAGGAGAAAAAGGAAGTAATTTGGGGTGAATGCCACACCCAATACAGAAGGTTGTTGACACATCCAGTGCCTGAGATAGTGGCAGGGAAGGAATAAGGGCTGAGCTAAGCACCAGGCATATCTCAGCTAGGATTTCTTTGTGCATGACAAGGAACCAGCACAAGGTGAAATGTCTGTATCACAGAGATTTCCACTGCAATGGCCCTGCTTTTCAAAGGGCACAGCAGGCGTTCTCATACAACTGCACAAAGCATTAAAGCCAATGTGGAGGAAAATCTAGATCTTTCTGTTTGCCACATAGGGATCCTAATCTAGTTTAGTGTCTGCCCTTGAGCTGTTTTAGGGATAAAGCATTACACTTTTCTGTCCTGAGCTGCTCTGCAGTTGTAATCCTAAGCGATTAGTTCTTGTGTTTCCCTTTCCCTCTGTAACAAGAACCTGTTGCCTGACATTACACCTATGAGTAAAGTCCTTGGATGGGGGCCTGATTAATTGGGTTGCAAAATGAGACATGGGGGATGATGCTGTCAGTACTGATATTATGTCCTTGAGTATTTCTTACTACCTATCTTCACAATCACAACTCACAAGTGACTACTTTGTTTTCCTTTGGACATAATTTAGCTTTATTTATTGTCATCGTTGTTATTACTATTCATAAAAGAAATTATCAAGGTAACCTGGCTGATGGACTTTGCAGCATTTGGTAATGACGTCTGCAAATCACAAAGAAAAATACACCTTCCAAACTGAGGCATAAGCAAAAGCAGGACAAGGTAATGATGAGCTTTAAAGGATAGGTGTCCTTTCAAGTCAAAGATTCATTCCAGATTGAGATTATCATGCAGTAAATAATGCACCTGAGCCTGGCAATAGGAAGCAAATTTACCCTGTTGCAAATATACTAATCACTAGCCTAGCAACTAGCATTATTAGCTGAGAATAATTATTTTCTCCAACCGAAGTATAGACCTTCAAAGGAGATAACATCCTAAATCACAGCAAATTTTAATTTAAATTCAAAGTGTAGGAATGCACGTAATACCCCATCTCTCTGTCATCTGGCTGGGATGGTGTCATTATAGTGTTTTAAAGACAGCCCCAACCATTGAACTAAATACCTCCAGCCTAACACTTTGCAATTTCATTTTCTCCTTGTCAGACTGTGTAATTGATATTTGTACTGGAGGTAACAAAACAGAAAATGTGAAGGTGTTGATAACTTTGCCATTACTGTCTCTTAAACTGCCTGAGAGATGGTGAGAACTGGATGACAGTGAGGAACTGGTACCTTTATAATAGGATATAAATCCATTCACATAGCCCAAGCTTGTAGTCAGTGCCTGCTTGGATTGGGATAGGTATGTGGTCTGATGCTGGCTTGTCACAACATCTCGTGTGATCACTTCTGCTAGCACAAAGCCCAGTCCTGCAAAGAGCCAAGTCCATTGACTTCAGCAAGATCTCAGCTGGCTGCAGAATATGACTGGGGATTTGGAGATTCAGCCACTGGCAGGTGGCATGAAATTGGGCTCTCCCTGCAAACAACACCGTTTAAGATGCACCTGCAGGAACAGATGGAGGAAGCTGAAATATTTGCAGTTGACTTTGCTGTCTATCTTCAGTGATTCGTGGTGTCTCAAGGACTGACAGCTCCCATCTACAGACACGTCCGGGGAAGTGACTGATTCTGTTCCTTTTGTCCCCGACTCAGCACCAGGATAATGGGATCTGTTTCATGGGCTTTTTGCTGAGAGTCCATCAGGCGAATTAGAGCAATTTTTCTGCCTCTGTGGGAGTTTGTTTCCTCCTCTGAATGCCTTGCGTCCAGTAAGAGCACTTCCTCTATGGAAAATTGCTTAAAAGTGTCAGACTACGATGAGGGTCAGGTAATTACAAAACTTTTCTCCGAAGAAGACTCCCAGAGGCAACTCTGGAAGATTTTCACAAACACACATCTGAAATTACACAAGCTACACACTGCATTCAAGATGCTCAATTACACTCACATTTTATTCCCAAAACTAAGCACAAATATAAATAAGCTAGAGGAGCACATTCAAATGAATCCTGAATCTCCACTCATAACTCCAAGTGCCCTACCTCAGGATCCAAGGATTATTGCCTATTAATGGTACGTGTGCAATTGGAAGAGAAAAAATGTGTCCTAAACTCAGCACTCTGTGACCAGGCAGACCCCAGGAATTTCCTGTCTAGTGTTTGTGCGTCCTAAGGAATACAGAAAGCTGTCAGAAAGACAGGGGCGGAAAGACACAGGTTTAGAAGTGATTCCCAACCGATGTGCAAGAGGTACTTGGTTCATTGAAGACCTGGCTGCAGTGGGCTGGAGGCAGAAGGACAAGACAGTGGCTGTAAAATGTAGTTGGCAGGTGATCAGGGTTAAAAAGGTGACATTCTGGCACCACAGAGTTCAAATTCCTCAACTTTTCATATGACAGAGCTGAATCTAATTTTTTTGAGCTCATCTGTGTTTCTGAAGCTTGCAGCAGAATCCTTCGGGGGTCAGGTCTCTAAGACACCATGTTGACACAACTCCAGAAAACTCGAGTCAATTCAGTAGAGCACATTGCAAGATCTGTGTTGACTATATTGATACCGGTATTCCTCTTCCAACACTCTGGTGCTATCTATGCCCATGCCTGGAGAGAGCTGAACGGATGCCTAAGCAGGTCTTTTCTGAGGATTCAGCTGTAACATGTGCCATTCTCCCACTCCAGAGCTAATGTCAAACCAAAAGCCAGTACCCATCTGCAGGTGCCGCAGCCAGCTTTTCTTCAGCTGTCATAGCTCTGAAGCTATGTAAATGCCCAAAGACTTAATCTTCTCCATTGCTTTCTGATCCTTTTCCCGTTTTGCTTTCAAGTTTGTGCAACACAAAGTGCAATAGGGCTGATGGGTTGGGGAGATGCAAATGGCCTGCAGAGGTGACTCGAAGCCTGACGCCTTTGAAAACCAGGACTTTCGTGTTGAAATCACTCGTCGGGAAAACAAAACAAAAGAAAACACCACACCACCCCCCTTCAAACGTGAATCACTTGTTGAGAGCATCTTCCGGGGTGATAGATAATTGCTATCCATTCCGCCTCCAAAGCAGCTCAAATCAGCCTGGTGACATTTGTCACAAACGGAGGCAGTTATTAAGAGACTGCATACTTATAAGACTTCTTTACAATGCAAATTGCTTCTTACTGAGCTGCCTTTATCCCAGCTTTTGGGCCATTTTATCCATATATTCCTGACATCTCACTCCTCAATGACGTCTGATTATCCTTAGAGGAAAGAGGAGTGAAAGCCCAGTGGACTCCATAGCTTGAGGCAGCACCAGGAGTTCTGGAGATGTTCCAGCAGGGATGTAGGGACACTGCTCCAGCAAGGATTCAAAGGCCCTGGTGCCTGCCTTATTGGTAAAACAGTTATCAGAATAAGTCCCAGAATATGGCCAATGTACCTGTCATCCAATGCTCACCACTGGAGGAGAACAAGATGCTTGTACCCATCCACTTGGCAATGCTGAGTGAATAAGAAGTTTAAATTATTTGGATTTCAGAGACGCTTTGGCAAATGTAGAGTGGGGATCACTTTGTCTTCTTTTCAGCATTATAAGAAATGTATATTTTTAGCACTTGAGTTCAGAACTAATTTTTCAGGGATTTCCTGGCTTTAAGCCTCTCAGTTTGAAAAATAATCAGTAAAACATTAAGAAAGGCTGAGGGAACGTAACAGGGATGAGGACAGCTGTGAGCTGTTGTTGATGTCCCATGTTGATTCCTGTCTTCATCCTCAGTGTCAGAAAGAAATTTAGATAGCAAATACAATGCAGCTTCCAAACAAAATATGTAAATGCAAATCAGCATATAATAGTAGCAGTGACCCAGGGGCAAGCACTTGCTGGAGACTAGAGGCTTTCAGAATCTCAGATGTGATTTAAAATCAAAGTCCTGAGCTCTTCTTGTCAATAATGGATTAATGAAACAAATAGACACACTGTGTATATTATGGGAAGATGTCAGAAAAGTAAGTACTGAAATCCTGGCTGTATTTTTGTGTGCAGCACATTCTACTGAATACTTGCTCTAAGAACTGAGCTTTTGTTTTTTTGAAAACATGCCCCCCCACTGAAAAATGCCCCTATATTTATACACAGATGAAATTAGACTTACTGCAGTATGTATATTATATAAACAAACTCTGGTAGCTCTTGTGGTCAGATGTGATTTAGAAATGCAGATTACTGTTATTATTAATAACTATGATCATGACCAGCTGGGGTTTATAACCCAGGACACCCTAGTCCTGGCAGTCTATTACTGATGTATGTGTCCTGATCATTATCTTATAAAACAGCCAGCCAAAGTGCTATACTGCATGTAGGAAATCATCCCCTCTGCGCTGCTAAGTGAACTAAACGCATAGGTACCATTAGTCCTCCATTATGTACTCTTCCGAGTACAATTAAGTGCAGACAGGGTCTAAAACTGGGGCCTGTTGTTTTTCCCAAGTGCATGATGTAGGTGGAGTTGGCTTATTATGCCCATTTCAGTTCTTGGTTTTTTTAAAAAAAAATGCTAAATGGTCTCATTAAAACCTCATAGAGGAAATTTATTCATCCTACTGAAATATTTTTGGGCTTTTCCAAAACCAGTAATCAGAGTCTGAAGACAGTCATCTGCCTTGCTAATGGACCACAGTTACATGTGTAATTGATTAATTAAGGAAAGAGAATCACTGCTGAGACCAAGGGAGGAATCCACAACTTCAGCAGGCATTGAAGTGAAATAGCAGCTCCTCCTGGGCAAAGCAGCTGAGTTTGTTTCAGGTATTTATGTCCTCTTTATACCGCTCCGTCTTTTCTATACAGGTTCTTATTTGGTATCCCAGTGCTTGGTGTGTGGGTAAAGAATAGGGAAAACAAGAAATACTCCAACCCTCCTTTTCCACCTGGCAGAAGGAGCATAGTTTGATTGGGTTTTAGCATGTGTGTTTATTTCCATGTAGTCATTCATCGGCTTTGTGTGCGTGAGCAATTGTGTACGTGTAAAGAGGCGACGAAGGGAATTCAAACAAATGAGCTCTTTGGCAAGCTTTGGGTGAGCATGGTGACGTCTGCTATTCTTTGCAAGCTGTGTTGTCATAATTTGTCTCCCATGGAGGTTGTGCCTCCTGCCTCACTGCTTGTTTTACCTGTTCAGAGCTTCACTGGTGCCTCGTAGCAAAGCTCTTTCATGGGGCCCTGGCTGAGGAGAGGTTTCACATGTAGGAAGAGCCAAACATAAATATCTCGGCAGATATTTTGAACAGGGGAAGTGGTGCAAAGTAGAGTAATCTCTGGCAAGCCCATGGTGAGTGTATCGCTAGGCGGATGAATTGTGCTCCATGGGAGCTCTTTCAAGGTATAAGACTTCTTCGGGAGCAGAAAGAAGTGGGACACTGAGGGATGCTGCCTGCAGATGGCACGGTGAGCGCTGGGGTCTTGCTGCTTCCACATAATACCTGAACTGAGAGACTCCTTGCACTTTGAAAGGACTTTCTGGTGTTTTCAGTGATATGGGTACTAGTGGCTGCATCTAAGAGAAAAGGCAATATAAACTTAAATGTTTCCCATCACCAAATCTATTGCTTTTCTATGGCTCTCATAAACCTCCCATTCTGGGTGTGTTAGCTGGATCTTGCACAAAGCTCCAGGCAGATCCAAAGATCAGGCAGAGTTTATAGCAGGTTAGAAAGAGCCAGAGCGCTGAAAATTGATGAAGAGCCCTAAGCTTATCTATAGATAAATATCTTGAGCCCTCTAATAACCAAGCCATTGGCAATTCAGCCAGGCAGCCCAACCAAAGCCAGTTTTTAATAGTTAGAGACCGAGCTGTTCAGCTTGCTCTCTTCATCTGCCCATTAGACACCTCCCATTAGGCATTGCCACTCCATTTGTGCAATGGTCAATGAACTTTTGGAGAACAGATGGCTCTTACAAATACCACAGACAAATCTTCTTCAGATCAGAAACAGGCAGTTTGAGTTATTTTATGTTCTTGAGGATATGTAGACTGCAGGTACAGTTTTGGAGTCCTCACTCCCTGTACTCTGGCATAGGGCCTTTCATAGCCAGCCCACTATACATCTACAAGAGGTTATTTCTGCCATTGAAATGAACTGTTTGTGTTAGTGATGAGTTATCTCAGTTGGTCATGACAAGTCAAGAGAGTAACTGAGATACTGAATGGTTTCCACTCAAATAGTCTCATTAGATGATGACTTTCAAGTGTTGGAAATTGTAGGCAAGCAGCTACAAAACAGCATCCCTAGGTTACCTTCAGATTTTGTAATGTGTAAATTTAGCTTTTAGGCAGATAAAATTAAATGTATGGAAGCCATCTGAGTTTTATGGCAGCTGTGAGCAATTGCTATCCTGAAAACTTTAAAAGCAGCATTTTTTTGCACTTATTCCTCAGAGCATTTGTGGTTTTTTTTTTTTGTCGGGGGTTTTTTTTGAGAGAGAGACAGCGTGCCAAAATTGAGCCTTCTCCTCTCAGCTTCCTTGAACTTTTGCTTGTGAGTGGCAAAGATCTGAAGTTGGGTACGTTTCCTTAACTGCACCTTAAGGTATTTGCCCCTAACTACTATGAACAACTGTAATAAGCAGCTTTTTGGAGGTCATTTAGGTCTGCATTGCTATCCAGTGCCATATAAAGATTTGACAAAGCACTGCTCATCTGGGCTGAATTTTAAGCGTGACATTAACTGTGTTTAACTCCCCTTCGTATCAGCGGGGCTTACAATGCGTTTTAAATGTTTCACTGAATAAGGATGGATTCAAGCAGGTGCTTATTATTAAGCATGCACATAAGCACCTGACTGATTCAGGACCTAAGAGAGATAAATGGAGAGAGTTACAGAGCAGCTGGTATCTCTGCCTTCCTATCAGCGCAATTTCCATTCGCTGAACAGGTGAAAAGGGAAAGGAATCAGAAAAGAGAAAAAATAGATTAAATTAAAAAAGGAAGGAAGACAAACAGGTGTTGGTTGGGTCATGGGCATGTTCGGAGTGACACATACTGAACAGGTGAAAAGGGAAAGGAATAAGAAAAGAGAAAAAATGGATTAAATTAAAGAAGGAAGGAAGACAAACAGGTGTTGGCTGGGTCATGGGCATGTTCGGAGTGACACATTAAGTCCTTTTGACAGATCCCCTTGTATGGATGTGTCCTTTCTTTCTGAGGGGCTGTCTACTTTATGGTTATGAATGATGGCCTAATAGAAGGATCATCAGGATAAGTGCAATCTTATTCATGGTCCATAAACTAACAGAGGAGAAGCTCCTGGTCTTCTGATTTATGTCAGCTTTGAGACCAAGCCAGAAAACCTGTTATTATGGAACAGCTTTGTATGCATGTGCACGCATGTGTGTGTCTGTATGCAAAACCTGTCATTGTTAGACACAATAATGGCATTTTATTGGAAAGAAATTAAACTTCCCTTGTCTTTTTGGGTTTTGATTCATCTTGGAGAGGCAAAACTGAGGGACCTGCTGCCACCTCAGCTTCACTGACTTATGATTGAAGCTTATTTTATTGTAGATTTTGTTTTCTTACACATTCAGATGATAACATGGTTGAGAAGGGAGAGCGCAAGAGTGACATCCAGAATTCCTGGGTTATGGATGTCATAAAATTAATCCACTTTGCTAGCACAGATATAGCTGCTGTAGCTTCCCCTGGTAAACTGCACTTTCAGGAGCATCTCTCCTTTCAGATCCTCTGCGGAGGTAAATGCAGAGGCTTTCTGGCATTACTCTGTCTCCTGTAGAAGGTTTCAGAAGTGCAGACGAGCACTGAAACATTTTACAGCCCTGACCATCCCAGCTACATTGACAATGATTAGCAATGCTTTTCTGGCCTTTGTTAGCTCCTAAAAGAACAGAGAACAGTCTCCTTTGTGGCCCTGACACTGTTCAGTAGATCTAGGGCAGACATCCACCCAAACTCAAGCTCCACACAGGACTTCAGCAAAAGAAGCAGGGACACAGATGCCTGAAAGCTGAAGACTCCTATTGTTGTCTGGCTCCTTATCTGCTGCCTAAGAAATGGTGCAGTTACAAAGTATTTGTATGTTGATGGTAACCATCAAAAGCAGAGAGTATATGAAATACTCAACTTTGTAATTACTTACTGCAGTAAAATACAGTTAAGTGCCCAATTCCCCTCTAATTACCTCCTGCCTTCATTGTGCCTTCCTCACCATCCTGCAAAGCACAGTAAATTAACAGCTGAAAGGGTTAGGTCATAAGAATGTCCCAGTGGAGAAAATCCTAAAGCAGTCGATCACATTAATGTAGCTACCTGGGCTCAAGCATGGGCTGTTGCCTACTGCAAATACAATTCTCTTATACTTACTTGACACATGCAAAATGAAGTGCTAGATGACATGCTTAGCTTCGCTAAATGGATTTCATTCATTCATTGAATAATACCAACTTTTCCCCCTTTTCCTCTCATTATGTCCCTCCCAAAGTCAT
Source organism: Aptenodytes forsteri (assembly GCF_000699145.1). Lineage (NCBI taxonomy): Eukaryota > Metazoa > Chordata > Aves > Sphenisciformes > Spheniscidae > Aptenodytes > Aptenodytes forsteri. The sequence goes on from NW_008795035.1 coordinate 7,656,906, forward strand.
TATATATAGGGATGGATTATTATTTTGCAAGTAGGAACCAGAGAAAAAGCTTTTTGAAGATGTTGTCTTTGTCAAATTTATTTAACTGAGTTTTGCTTTTGCATAGAGGGCTTTGGGCTAGGAACTATCAGTGAGTACACACACAGAAACATTTTTGTGTGTTCCTCTCTCCCATGAAATATGCAGGAGTCATTGCTGAGAGGCACACGAGGAGAGCTGGTCCCACTGAGCTGTACCACAGGCAGGGGGGCTGCTTTCCTCTGGGCTCACTGCTGCTCCTTCGAGGTTCCTATGCCAAAAAACAGTTCTCAGCAATGGCTCAGAAGTAAAATGCTCACATGTCAGGAAATGTGTTATTAAATTTCACTTGTCAGCTTTAAGTCTGATGCTCGTGTTACTGCCTTAAAACACGCTCTTTCTTCATGCCATTGCTTTAATTGTTCTACAGTCAACTGATCTGAAACAGCAGTCAGACCACCAGGGACCATAATCACTGCTGCTACACCAAAATCAATGAAACTTTGCTGGTTTACCCCACTGGAGGTTTAGGTCATCTCTTCCATTTGTCCTAAACCAGCCAAGTCTCTGGGTTTCTATATCCATCCTGAACTGGCAGCGTGTTGCGGACGTCTGATGTCTGAAGTGTAGTGCATCCAGTGTCTTGCAAACCGAGACCCTGAAGAGGTACGTTCATCTGACAAACATAATATTTGGTATCTGCTAACACAGAGACTGACTAGAATAGACTGGCTACTTAGGCAGAGAAAATATAAGAGATTGTGTTCAATGTACTGTATACAGGAGTCTCTTTTTCAGCATATATCCTATTAAATTAACTGGAAATGAGTGTTCATCAGTCTCTAAGGGAAAGAGCCTGAAGCCTTTTCTTTTCTCTTCACATCAGACATTCATCAGGCCTTTGATCTTACTGCTCGTGACTACATTGGCTTACAGAAAAGGTCAGAAAACAGCTCTGCAAATACAAGTTGGATTTCCAAGGGCCAAATCCTTTAGTCCTTAGGTGGGAATTTTTCAGTAAAATAACGGTCAAATTCAGCAGGTCAACCCTATTCTTTTTATTCAGTCAGTGCTGTTGGGGTTGGCGTGGAGACTTCAAATTCCCCATTGCTTCTCTCTAAAAGCAGAATGAATTCAGAATCAGGGTAAAGTTATCTTATTTTTGCATGCTCAAAACCTTCAGCTCCTTCTTCTTACTCCACGAATCCTCTTCAAGAAAATTCACACTGATAACTGTCAGATATTCTTCCATTTTTTTGGCAAAGAGCTAAGAATTTGCTTTAGGGAAAATGGCTGGCCTCAGAAATCCTTTTGAATGCTTCTTGTTACTTCTGGTGGAGAATGAATGTCCTCTGCTTTGGTGACAAGATTATAGATACATCTAGAGCCATTTGCCGTGACTCCATTTGCTTTAAACATGGAGCTAAAGTCCAGGTTTGGCTTTGTTAGTGTGTCTCATTTTAGTGCCTCTTGTTATATGATACTGTACTATACATAACAGTACTTGGAACAAAACAGATGCTTTTTGTCATAAAACTCTGCTCTGAGATAGGTAAATCTCACCTATGCTTTTCATTGTTGAATTTGGTGGCAGAGTCCTTCTGCAGAAAGCAGCCCAGCCCTCCTGCTTTCCTTCTCCAATTTATATTTCTAAAATAGATTAAAAGTAAACTCCTGAACCCAGACTCAGGAGAGAAGTTTAATGCCTCACTTGCAATCTGCATGTCCCCAGTTTGGGGAGGGAGAGCCATCACGCAGGCTCCGTGGCAGATGACACCTCCTGCAGTTATGCCATCATAAAGGGGCCCTTCTTGTGCCTTGTGAAGCTTTTCCAAGTGATAAATGGTGCTTTCCTGTCTCTCCATATCCATTAAAACCTCTTAATGAATTTGATTGCGCTCTGAAAGTGCACCATTGCCATAGGAGTGAATTAACACCAAGGGGAAAAGTCAGTTTTCCACTAATTCACATCATTTTTTTTCATTTGTCACATTATCTCCTCAGCTTTAAAATCCCTAGTGCTCTGGGTATAAGCTACTGATCAATGACATAAACTTTCACCATTCATCTATGCAGTTGTATAAAGCATGAAAAATGCAAGGCAAAAATCAGACCATCTACAGAGTTTCTCTACCCTACCCTTTAGTCTCTGCGGTGACCTGCACAAGCAGATGTACTTTGTGGGATGTCATGGGTAAGTTAACAAGTCTGAGAGATTTCAAGTGAAAGTTTGTCATGAAGCTGAAGGAAGAACACCATACTGTCAACTCCTTTGTTCAAAGTGAGGACGATCTAGCCCAGTTTCCTTCAGCAAATGCAATCCCGGTGATACAGCACAAGAAAGGCTGGCTCTTGAGCTGAAGATTTGCTCTGAAGACCCATAGAGCCTTCAGGGCAACCTTGAAATACTTCCAGAGCAAATCCTCTGGCAAATGCATATTTGCATTAACCTTTGCGATGGCTTTTTCTTCTCACTAACTTCTTGCATGCAGAAATCTGTCTAAAAGTTTGCAGAAATCAAATCTAAGGGAATGCAAGCACTGAAACAAACACTTCTTCTTCCAAGGGAAGGGAGCAGCGTTTCCCAGACTCCAGCCAGGAGCAATGTGTAAAAGCATACATAACAGCCCAGGTTTTTGCCTGCCCTCTCCATAGTTAATACTCAGAACACCACCCAGACTTTGAGCCACTGCAGGCCGCCTTATTGCTGGGCTATACTGGTTTTATGGGAAAAGGAAACTGTAAGACAGTGATACTTGCTCCCCTTATCAGATGCCTCATCGTTAAACAGCCCTGTCTTGCTTAACTGCTCTGAATTATACTTCTGTTCTGTCACACTGACTGATGGGCACTGTGGCCATTATTTTCACTTTAAACTAGATCCAAACTCAAGTCTCCATGGATGAATAAATGAATTAATTTATTTTATTGCAGTGCTCAGTCCTCAATAAAATGTCAGAGGTAAAGTGGGATTTTTTTTTTTTTTTTAATGTTCTTGGATGGGGATATTCTGGGCACGCGCTGTACACATGCTTCCTGGGGAAATTAATTATTGTTATTTTATTATTATTACCGTTTAACACTTGTATGGTGTTTTACATCTTCAAAGCACTTTGCAAACATTTAGCTAATTAATTAAAGTGCATTTCATGCAAATTGTTCCATTTCCATCTGGATTTACAATCAGCCCTCCTTTATGGGGAAATTATGTCACATATAAACTAAACTAAAATAAAAAGCCGGCTGTAGCTAGGAGCAGTAGCTCGCGTGGAGCAGTGGGAGGTAGGAAGCAATGATGCCTCTACAGCTGTCACCCTCGGCTGGGGTCCTGGCGGCTGCTGTATCGCTCACTGCTCTGGCCAGCCCCTAACACCAAGAGACCCGCAGCTCACAGCAAGACGCACACCCAGTGCAAGATTTAGAGACAGCCCAGTGGCCTTATTTCAGAGGAGAGTTTTGGAAGTGTTGACGGCCGCCCATTGTTAACAGCATTCCTTTGTCCTGTTTTCATCATAGGATTGACAGCAGTTATTTCAGCCTTACCTCCAGTCAGAGTGATGGCAATGACATCCTCTAAACATCTCCGTCCTGGAGATGAAGGTAACATTCGTTGCAAAGACTTTTTTACCCCTGTTGGAGTTCAATGAGGCTTGAAAGACACTGAGTGCGAGTGACTAAATGGGAACATTGCTTTTGACAATGTGGCATTGGGGAACCTGTGGCTTGTTGGTCAGCCTTCTCCAGCGCCACGTGACAGGTCTGGCTTTGCCTGCCAGCCCGTCTGTCTCCCACATCAAGCCGTTAAAGGCAGAAATGTGCTCAGCCATTTGGATGAAGGGAGGAGAGACGGTCCTCGCTGCACTCAGAAATGCCTTTGCTGGCTCACAGAGGATCAGTCCTGGTTACCTCCAGAAAAGGCTTTGCAATGACTTTGAAATTCTCTACAGCATTTACTAAACAACCAGCGTTAATCCCCAGAAGTACCAGATACAACTCAGTAGATGCAAATAGGGTCCTAAAATTGCTGTCTCAAATAGATGGGGCCAGAGCTACCACTCAACAGCCTAGGCTAAGGGCTAAGGACATCTTGGTTTAACTGGCATACTGCTTCAGCACCAGCTGCTAGAAACTGAACATATATAATAGATATATATATTATATATACACACAATGTGTTACACATGGAAATTAAGAGGTCTGGACAACTATCACATCAAGAACTGTGGAGAACTGATGCGAGAATGAAAAGACAGCAGGGAAAAATCCACAGCTGGCAGAGCTCAGGAATTATTTTAAAATGTATCAGGACCGAAAGAAAGTTTAACAATGCAGACGACTACTAGATTCGTGTGTGTGTGGTTCTGGAGAAAATATTAAAAAGAACAAATGCCAAAATGCCAAAAAAAAAATCAATTTGAACACAAAATGCAAATTTTTAAACAGGAAGAGTCATTAAGCAGCCAAATAACTTGTGTCACAGATGTTCCATCTTCCATGGTCTTTAAAACAAGACTGGATGCTCCATCAGAAGTTTTGCGTTAGCCGAACAGCAGTTTGCACATTCAGTTCAGCTTAACTGGATGAAATTTAGAGATGTCTGACATCAGAAGTCTGACAAGAATATCTAATGATTTCTTTTGTCCTTGAACTCTGCAAATAGCGTAGTGCAGGACACCTTTCACGTAGAAGCTGATGTAAGAACTGCCTTAGAAAGCATTCAGTGCTGGTGGGAGGATTGCTCAGCTGACAGAATGACAGAGCACCGCTCCAGATCAGCGGTGCCCAGGGCTTTGCCAGGCTCGTGCTGCATCGAGGGGCTCCAGCTCCTGTGCGCAGGAGTTAAACTTGCAGGGGTGAGCATTTCTAGGGAAACAGCAGCATTGGGGAGGGATGCTCTGGAGCAGTCGAGGAATAGGAGAAAAGGAACACAGCTTGTACCAGTGACCTGGTAAAGATAACCCAGAGGAAGAGGAAAAGACTTCACCAAAGAGGAAAAAAAAAACATTTTTGTCTCTTTTGTGAGAAAGATTTTTTAATAGTTAGATGTTGATTTTCTTGCAAAGATATTTTAATTCTTTTTTCCTGTTCTGTATTAAGCTGAAATTTTGGCAGTCAATGGCCAGTATTTTCCAGCTGAAGATCAAAATATTCTCTTTTGGGACTCCAATTATTTTTTCAGAACATGCCGAGACTTGGAAGGAAAACATAGAAATGTCTTTAACATTTTTCCCTGCAGTGAAAACAAATGTTCTCTTAAAAAACAGTTTTTAATGGAAAACCTTGATTGCTGTAAGAATCTGTACAGTCACGGTAACCTAAGAAGCATGGTAAATTGTGTCTCTCATAATTTAAAGCTATCCTGCTTCTCTCCTTGTGTCACTGCTATTGGGCTATGTGGTCATACCCAGTAAAACTGTGGCTGGTAGTAATTTTACTGTAGTCCCAAGTCCATGAAAATCCTAATCATTCACTTAAGCAAGAGCAGAAACCATTTTTGACCCCTGCTGCAGTTGAGGTAGCTGTGCTTTCCTTTACAACCTGTTAAACATGTATAAGATCTAAGAGGAGAGAACTAGGGTGAACGAGATCTCAAAACAACCAGAAGCTCATGGCTGTGTTTGCTTTTTGAATTCTAACACAGAAACTGTAACGTTAAATTCTAATGTACATTTTCCTCAAAGGATCAGGTTAAAGTTAGCTGTGAATAGGCATTTTCTGTATCATGGCTGCATTCTAAAGGAAGCCTCCCCCCTCCTTCTAATGATGCCCTTTGGCTCTTTAGTTTTTATCTATGTTGGGTTTTCCCTTTTGTAAATATTTTTTAATTGTTGCTGATAATCTCTAGTCTCTAGAATAGAACTTTCCCAGGCTGGGAAGTGAGGTAATCCCAATGCTCAATGCTCAGGAGGAATTCAGAGTTTCTCATCTGAATATTTTCGAATGCAGAAAAGTTTATTTCTAAATTGTTGCTTATTATTGTAATATCGGTTCTTTGCAGAACGCTTCAAGCAAGATGTTTTAAAATACAATGCATAGACACTGTATTAACTACTACTGATAATCTCTAGAATGCCTGCAAGAACTTTCCCAGGCTGGGAAGTGAGGTAATCCCAATGCTCCTGCAAAAGGAGGAATTCAGAGTTTCTCATCTGAATATTTTCGAATGCAGAAAAGTTTATGACCGAATTTTTATGTCTTCATAGGACAAAGCAGGACTCCTCACACTGAGACCTGAACTGGCTCCAAGGACCGCACAGAGCTACGGCCTTGGCTCCTGGAGAACCACAGCAGCTCCAAGATAGGTAGCAGCCCTGGAGGTTAAAGGCCCTTTGTAGAGCTCTGCAATTTGGCTGGGCTTTCTGTGCAACACATGAGGTGGGAGAGCAATTATCTTCTATCCATTCCCTCTTCAACTCTACTGACAGCTGAGCATCTCATCCTGGTAGGTGGACATCTCAGTGGCACCAAATGATCATGCACTGACTGCTGCCCTCAAGATCATTTATGTGCGCAAACCATGGCCCAGACTGAGTTTCCTTTCCTCCAAGGAGGGAAGGACTCCCCCTGCTACCAGAACAGCCAGCAGGATTAGTCATGAAAGAAATTGCTCAGCAATATAGTTCATACTTGACTGCTGGGTGCTGGGGTTTCAAAATCTGCCCCCCAGGGGATTACTTTCCTAAGCACAGGAGGAAAGCTATGCATGGATTATCTCTTGGCAAACACTGGCTTTAGCTGGAGAAATCAAAGGGGAAGATATTTAAGAAATTATTTTCTTTTCCCTCTGTGCCTGGCTGCTTTCTTGCCTTCCTGAGACTCAATTTCTATAGCTGAGCTTCAATTTTCAGCTCTGTGCCACTTCTCTGAACTACAGACTGAATTTAGTGCGATAGAATCAGTGAAGAGAGATTGACCCATCAAGTTCAGATCTTGCTCTACATTCATGCTTCATCCTGCTTCTGTGTTTTGGGGTAGCTTGATAGTTGAAATGCCTGGCAAATTTTCAGATTGTCAAAGTGCAGTCCAAGAGGCTTCTTGCTCCTTTCCCCACTTCTCAAGTCCAGCTAAGGTGTTTCTTGTGTATGCTGTTCCATTGGGCAAATGATTCTAATGAAGATTCATTTTAAGCTTCATCAGTATTTTTTGAGAGATGGAAGAAATCAGCCTTTACCAAATGCAGGGAAAAAGTGACTTTTCAAAACCTGGAGGGGATCAGGGCTTAAACAAACAAACAGTCACTGAAATTAAACCATGCAAATGTACTTGACAGATTCCCTGTTCAGAAAATGGTAATGTATTTTTTCCCCAACAACATCATACCTTCCCAAACTGTTGAAATCAGCCTGCCCACCCAGGAGAGGCAACTATTCAGGCTTGAGGTTGCAGCAGGTTTGAAAGGATGGCTCTAGGTAGAGACTGAAGCACCAACATGACCTTCTCCTTTGTCCCCATTCCCATACTTCACCTGCTTTTAGGTTTTCTTGAACACCGATTGAACACTGCACATATCTTGTTCACATTTGACCCCTCTCTAACAGACGGGGGAGTCAGTAAATGAAGATTTCAGTGGCCCACACTCTGCTTTTCTGTAATGAAAACACATCACATGGGAAGAGTCTTCAGTGACTGATGCCATGGTTGGTTGGGATCAGCTTTACAGATGTACCTATGAAGGCATCCTTTGAAAAAGGGACTTTGTAAATCATTCAGTCATCACCATCTCGATAGCGCTCACGCATCCTGACCACAGGGCAGGAGCATGGCAGCGCGGGCTATGCAGAAGGTCTTATTCAGAGGGTTATTTTCATTTCTTTAGGCTGCCAATATCCTGTAACATTTCAACCACCAAAGAACTATTTGTTCTTGGGCACCATTTTCTGAACAGGGAATCTGTCAAGTACATTTGCATGGTTTAATTTCAGTGACTGTTTGTTTGTTTAAGCCCTGATCCCCTCCAGGTTTTGAAAAGTCACTTTTTCCCTGCATTTGGTAAAGACTGATTTCTTCCATCCCTCAAAAAATCCTGATGAAGCTTAAAATGAACCTTCTTTTTCAATCCAAAACAAACAAACAAAGTTTGTGTCCTTCCGTACTCAGCTGCCTACCGCGTTCTTGGAAGCAGGTTTGTTGGTTAGCTCAGACTCCCGGACTGGCCGCCTTTCCTCCTCCAGCACACGGTGAGTGCAGGCAACAGTATTTTCAGGGCTGGCACGAACAGGCTTCCTAGCAGGACTTCTTGGTGATAGATGAAGAAAAAAAAAACCCACATGAATTTATGAAACCTCTTTCCTGCCTTTTGTGTCTGGTGTTTGGATTATCCTGGTTTTGAGAGTCTGGATTGCAGCTTTTCCCATTGCTGGGATGCTAATAATAGCTCTGTTTTATGTTGATTCTCTAGTGTCTAATAAGGAATGAGGGTTCAGCCCTAGTATCAGCCTGAACATAAATACAGATGCTTTTCTACTTGCTGGCCTATTTCCTTCTGGGAACTTAGCATCTTTCAGAGTATTCACATATCTGGTTCAAATCAGCCAGCAGACATCATGATTTTTAGGGAGCCATAGGCAAAGAGAGACAGTCGCATACATAGCATGGATCACACAAACCTCACTTTCCCAGGTACACTGTCTAGAAGCCATCTTCCTTTGCCTGGCTGCAGATTCATCCAGGCCTGCAAGAGTTCTTTGTCATCCCTGTTACATTCGGTGATCTCTTCTGCTCTCTTACCTGTGAATTACAGTAACCCCATCAGTCATTGACTTTTCCACCGCCGCTGTGGTGAGGAAGGGCTGTGGTTAAACAGCCTCGCTTCTGTCCATCTGAATCCAGTTCTTCTAATCCATTGTCTTTGTAAAAAGAAAAGAGCGAGAATCCCTGGCTCCCTTTTCCTTTGGTCTGTGTTTCTAATTCATTCTTAAAACAGCAGCAAATCCCACCCTCCTCAGCCCCCCCAGGCCCCAGAGGAGCAGAACACTGTTAATTAATTCTAATGAACATCAGACAGTCAGCTCCTCTCTCTCTGCATTGGGACAGGGGTTACTTTTATCTCCATCATTTTCCTTCCTTCATCTGATTTCCCCCCAGCTAAATTAAATCTCCGTCCTCTGTTTCAATTGATTTTTCCATTCTTGCTCTCTTCTTAACTGAAATAAGTTTACATAAATGCAAAAGTAACAAGACAAGGTCTCGGAACAGACACGTCAGCTGTCTAATGTGGTCCAGGCTGTTGTAAATCAATAGTAGTGTAGTTTATATTTTCATAACACTTTTGGTTCTCCCTCCCCTCTTCCCCTCTAACCCTGAAAGCTGTTTTATTTAAATGTCACCAGGCCCTGGGAGGCTTGAATGGAGCTGCCTGGCCCATTGGACCATTCATTTGATACAAGGGCCATGAAAGACTCAGATTTATGTCACAGAAGCAATATTTCTTGCATTAGCTATTTATGCATTTACACATATTTGCATTTCTCAACAGTAAATAAAATAACAGGCACCGAAGGCCTGGCAGCATGACAGGGACCTTTATAGGATGCAGAACAAGGACAAAATTAAAAGCAGAGAGAGTGAATAAATCTGTGGACGGGGCTTCTGACACTTGCATGGGTAATTGCTGCACTCTTTGCATTACAGTCACCATTATATCTGCATGGGGTGAGAGGGAGTAGACATCCTCTGGTGAGAGTGAGGTTTTTGCTGTAATGGAGACCAGCCTCGCATAGGAATCTGGTGTGGACAACCACCTGGGATAAGACAGGAAACAGATGGAGGGCTAATGGTACCTTTGGTTATGAAAGCTATTTTTTTATGTTCACCTAATAAATTAGGAAAGACTTGGCCTTGTGTAGGCAAATGTGACAGCTACCAACAGTAAGCTGGCTTAATTATTTGAAAAAAGCTTTGGGGGTTATGGATGAAGGGCAATGTTTGTATCTATTTGGATGAAAACATAATAATAAGCGATGAGGGGAGACCTCATCGCTCTCTACAACTGCCTGAAAGGAGGTTGTAGCGAGGTGGGGGTCGGTCTCTTCTCCCAAGTAAGAAGCAATAGGACGAGAGGAAATGGCCTCAAGTTGCGCCAGGGGAGGTTTAGATTGGATGTGAGGAAAAATTTCTTTACTGAAAGAGTGGTTAAACATTGGAAGAGGCTGCCCAGGGAAGTGGTGGAGTCCCCATCCCTGGAGGTATTTAAAAGACGTGTAGATGAGGCGCTTAGGGACATGGTTTAGTGGGCATGGTGGTGTTGGGTTGACGGTTGGACTCGATGATCTTGGAGGTCTTTTCCAACCTTAATGATTCTATGATATTTCAACAAGCTTTCTGGATTGTGGACAAAATTCAAAAGTGTTTACCCTGTCTGTTGTGTATCATTCAGAGATGGCCAAGGAAAACCCCATTGACTTGTGAGACTCCTCGAAGAAGGGCACAGCAAAACTACTCAGCTCTACGACTGCAGGATTTGGCCCTATTTGCATACAGCACCAGCAGTGCATGGGAAGCGGTGATGGAGGGTGACAGTTTGCACCAGTTTGCCCTACCTGGCTGCTCCTGGCTTTCTGACTGTCCTTGAGCTCCCAGATTTACTAGGATAATAAGGTTCCCATCAAAAAGCAAGTTTCAGCATGTGCTTAACTTTCACCACATTCAGCTTAACTCCGTGGTCTTAAGTTACTGCAACTTCAGTATGCGTTCAACTGCCATGTTGAATTCAGGCCTAAAGCCAGAACAGATGTGTACACACAAACAAATATCTATGTGCATATATATACACCCACATTTAAAAAGCATATAACATTTGCTGTCACCATAGCAACAGAATGTCTGTGTGTTGCTGATGCCTTGGTAACAGCGCCTGTGTATGTCTGCACATGTGTGTATACGGAGTTGCCATGGGATTGTGTGTGGCATATACTTAAATAGAATAAGTTAAAAAAAGTATAGACATAAGAAAACCTGGAAGACCTCTATCTGCCAAATCTTTATCGCTTTTACACATCTCCTTACAACCTCTGCATACAGATCTGCTCTTTGTTATGACTAAGGAAGACTGAAAAGTCTTCAGAGCATCCTTTTTTCCCCTGTGCTTGTCCCCAAAGCCCCACGTGAACTAGACAAATGATGGATAAAATTTAGAGAAAAATAACATCATTACAACACAATAACATGTGGACAAGAATGAAAACTGTTTTCTTTGGTGAATCCTTTTCCCTTGAAGAATGAGTACAACAGAGCACCAGTAATAATGCACGAGGGAGAAGGAAAGCAGTGTGAAGTCAAATATATCTACTTTGGTAAAATTATGCTCTAGTCCAAATGGTAAGAAATTCCTGTTACTCCACAGCAACCATTAACAATTAGGGATAGTTCTGTATCCCTGATTTTCTAATACAATAGTTAACACAAAACAGTGATACAAGCATTGATACCTAAACTACTGCAGTAAGATTAATAATTTTGTTGGGTACCTTCTGAACAGAAATAAGTCAGGCTGCTCACATTCATAGCCAGAGTTCAAGGGAGTCATTGCTACCTTGGCCCTTTTCTAAAAGCCATCTTCCATCATTAGATTTAGATGTAGCTACGAGCTATCTTGAAATTAAGCAGTTTTCCAGATTTCAGGATAAAATCCTAAATCCTAGACACTAAACACCAAACACCTGATTACTGCAACAAATTTTACTTGCCTGTCACAAGAATCTACCAGAGGCCTTAAAGTTTTGCAAGAGAAAAGCAGAAAGGAGATAGACCTGGAGGAAAAAAAAAAAAAAGCACAGTAAGCCTTTAACCTATAATCCTGAATTTATATCTTGTATGAGATCACTTTAAATTGTACTGTACACAATTGCCCATTGACCTGAATATCTATAAAAGCCTTCTTTGAATCAACCCCAAATTTTAGAAGAAAACGCCTTGACAAAGAAAAAGGCTAGTGAAATGTACTGGGCAGAGAGAGCAGTGAAGGAAGGACATTCCTGGTATGAGGTCACCCTAATGGGAGTAAGAGGCACTGATGCTAAAAAGGACATTATAAAACAGCACTATAGGACAACTGTCATTGTGTGAGGATCATGAGAACACTGTTCATATAAAAAAACCCACAAAGCTATCACTTCCATCCTATGCAATCATGCCCACGAATTCAGGGATCTTTGCAATTCCCCTCCTGCATTTTTCTTGCATTGGTTTAACAAATCATTCTCACTGGTTTTATTAAACTGGAAGTGTAAATCCTGGCCTGACTGCCATTGCATCTCAGTCAGTAGGTAATTGTATTTAGCAGTGATGAAATTAATGCCTGAAAGGACACAATAAACAACAAAGGAAAAGTGAGAAAAAAAAATATCAGGGAAGAAAAAAAGAAAAACACAAAAAACCTAAGGAGCAGGGTCGCATTAGGCTGTGTTTGATTGCAAATTGCAAATAAGACTCTGATGGCAGTGCTCCGCATATTGTTCTTCTAAGTATTCATGCAATCAAAGTGTGGGAAGTCTCCCTTTGGAACAGGGACGAACTCCTCTGCAGGGCCGTCTTCAGCCCTTGCTGCATATGAAATGGATTTTTTTTCAGGTTTCAGAAAGTTTGATTAATAGTGCCTGTCTCCACATCCCTGCTCGTACCAGCGACAGCGTTTTACAGGCAGACTCATTTGCTGACGAACCTGGCTGAGAAATGCTGCAGACTCACTCCGTGTGGGCCGGTGAATACCCAGTCCCCAGTGCTCTATTTCATTTACCATTCCAGTTCTTGTTAAACACCAGCTTTCCATAGAGAACCATGTGCGATACCCAGCTCCTGGGAGCCTTTTCTAGAAGCTTATACCAGCAACGTACAGGGCTGGAGTCTAACCAAAGCCTGGTAACAAAGGGCTCTGTAAGGTAATCCACTGAGCCTCGCAAGACCTCATCTCTAACATGATAGTATATTTAAAAGTCATGAACAGTTATATGAGTATTAGGAAATTCTTACAAGAATGGCTGATCTCTGCTAACTTCTTCAGCTCTCATGGAAAAATTCTATAGAAATCCACAGGAAAAAAAAAACCAAGGTCTCTGAAAAAGTTTGGGGTGAGAAGGTTAATAGAAAAATGATATCTCTGGTGTGGAATTTTTTTTTTTTTTTCAGTGCACCTCAGTATAACATTCTATAGGACAGCTAAAAGGGAAAATAAAAATCTATCAGAAAGTAACGTTTTCTATTCTAGTTGACTACAGTTCTGCCCTGCGAAGAAATAAAGACTCTCTCATCCCATGAATCTAGCAACTGTGAAAAGCAGATAAGAAGTAATTTGTCAATAAATTTGCAGATATCAAATGGATACAATAGGTTAGGGCAAGCACACACCTCTGCACAGAACCATAGTTCGTCTAACATTTTCTTTAGCAGCTCAGGAAAAGCGAATAGTTTTCCATGAACCTTTTCAGTGGAGGGCAATAAAGAAACAGGCCCTCAGCAGCTGCTGCCTTTAGTTGCTTTTCAGGTGTTTTCAACACTGGCACCTCTTGCCTGCAGCACAGACCAGAAGCCAAAGGAAGATTTCAAGTAAGAGTCCAAGGAAAAAACAATTCCACTAGTTCAGAAGGCTGTTCAATAGGTTTAATGCTGAAAACAGGGTGTACTTTTTCAAGGTTTGCATTTGTAAAGTAAACCTAGGCAGCCCAATGGCCAAAAAAGTCAGTGTGGGCACCTAATTCCTTTGGCCTCTTGCGAATCAACTCTAGTGGATCCATTGATCCAACAACTAAGGGAGTGCTGGGAGTTCATTCAAGCAACGCTCTGATTTAAGCTACTATACACCAAATTACAGCAAACACTCCAGTGATTTCATCTGCCATGAAAAGAAAGTCCTAAACAGCAGTAAATGCAACAGGCATTAGCTTTCCCTGGCAGTAAGGTTTTGTGGGTTTATTTATAGCCGATTAGCGCTCGTGGAAGGTAAGGAACAATAATCTAAAACAGAGTCAGCAGTTGTGCTGCCAGAGTTAGACAATCAGCTGTTCTAACAATATAGCTTGCTTCTGGCCCAGAAAACCCTTACCTTGCCCTGCTCTCCTGCCTGTCCATCCTCATGCACTTTGCCCCCTCACATGCCCAGCTAGGCTAAGGAAAAAGAAAATTTGCATTATTGCTGAGCAGTTTTAACCAAAACCTGGAGTGTACAGAACTATTGAGAGAGTCCAGAAGGTGATTGTTCTCTCCCAGAAATATTCTGGTGGAAGTAACACTTCTCCTCCCTTTTGGATCCAACTTTGCTTTGCAAAAACCTCAATATTTTAGGTGAAAACTATTCTGTTTCCATAAAAAGGTCTATTCTATCAGAAAGCCCTGTTGAGAGAAAACAGACAGCCTCCAGAGATGCTCTCAGAAATACTATGAGTAGTGGCACAGTATTATCAAAACCCCAGCCCCTACCTAAATAACTACCTTTCTTCATGCAGCAGCCCCCAACTCCAGCTTTCTGTTCCTCCATTTGCCTGTGAGAGAGAGCAGGGGGGTGTAGGGAAGCTATAAATAGATCTGCAACAGGAGGCACCAGCCTTCCTTACGATAGGATGAAAGAAGAGTGCAGTCGTTCTTGATTACTAATTGAATAACTGAATTACAGGCTCACCAGAAGCCCCAGACCTGGTTTAAATGATGGCCAGGTGGTGCTGTTTGTTGTGGAGGAGCTCTCCTCTCTGTCCTCACCTCCAGGAGAACAGAAAGGAGCCCAATTCCCAGCAGCTACTGTCCATAAGCACTAGGCAGCAAAGAGTCAAGGGAGAGAGAAGTTCATTTTTGCAGTCGCGGCTCTGGAAGAGACGCTGCTGAGTATTTAAAGAGTTGGCCTCTCTGGGTAGCTGTTTCCCCTCCTGCAGCAGAGGTTGGATGCAGTTTGTGGGCCATGCTAGGCTTGGCCATGTCAGTGCACCAAGTGATTTTCCTAGGGGTGGCAGTGAAGATGACTCCAGACTCAGCTGAAACCTGCTGGAGAGCTTCAAGAAGAGAGGAATAGCAGGAAAGAGCTGGACAGCTTATACACCTGTTTGATTAAGGTTCAGATAAATGCTGTGCATGTCTTTACTCCTGATTTTCTAGGGATACTTAAAGCTTTAAATAATACTAATGATAGTAATACTCAAGACTTTCCTATTTCTAATATCCGCCTCTTCTATCTTGTATTGGGTCTGAATTGCCACCCTTGGCTGGCCCAGACCAGTGTTACACAAGGTTAGTTAGAGCAGCAGCAGAAAAATGAGCAAGGAGATGCGTTCCCCTTCTCCGTGGACTGGAGTAAAGCTAAATACCTGGAGTCTGCATGCTTTTGGCTTAGAAAGGGGACAGAGCAGCTGTACAAAGCAGATTGTGGAGGGCTCCCTGTTGTTGTTCGGAGAAGCTGTCGGATGAGAAGCGTGTCAAGGACTGCAGAGTCAGTAAAGAGAGGAGTCCACTGGTGGAAGAAGGGCTTTAAGATCTTATCTATGAGAGTGGCAGACAAGGATTGACAGGAAAGGGCTGACCTGTAAGACCACTTCAGTTTAAACAAGAGCCGCCAAAGTGGAGTGATTCTCTCCTAAAACCATCCTTTAGCAAACTGTAAGTGGAAAAACTCCCCCAAGCCTTGGCTTTCCAGAAAGGGGGAAGTTAAAAGAATGTTTTAAATTCCTGCAATGCAAACCTGCTTTGACCATGGGAATCCAGGTTCCTGAGACAAGGACTTGCACACATTACCTGCTGCACAGCAAAGAAAGGTGCTATAGGCATGCTGTGTTGTCAAGAATGTTGCAGAACCATACCCCAGAAAAGGACAGAGTACTAGATAGGCACTCTGCATGTGTAGACCCATCACAGCACGTGGGACAAGACAGAGATGAAGAGTATATGTTGGCAGAACGGAGGAGACCTGCAAGACAGCAGACTTGACTGAATACTAAAGAAGGGATTGCAGGCCCTGAGGTACAAAGCACCATTGACTTCAACACCTAGAAGATCCATCCCATGCATACCTGGGCTCCTGTGCAATCCCCAAAAAGCAATGTCTCACTCCCTAAATTACAGCAGAGGCAGGAGGAGACATCGCATACTGAGCTACAGCATGAAGGCTCAGCTGTGTGCTTTTATTCCAGAAGATACTTATACCACATGCCAAGGCCTCCAGAGTCGTTCTTAACTTCAAACTGTCCTCTTCCCTCTCCCACTAGTGGGAATAACCCTGGCTAGTTTCTCTTCAGTACACCTGATTTTTCTTTGCTAGAAGTCTTCTCAGATTTGGATTGTCCTGGAGCTCAGAGTTATCTGGCAGGTTTAATCATGAGGTATGCCACATATAAGATGTTGAGCTTGTGGAGGAATAATGCTGAAAAGGGTGGCTGGGACCCAGATTCTGGTGATCAGTGTATAATATGTGTGGCCCACAGAAAAAAATGCTTTGGCTGCTCCCATTTAAGCAGCAGTGAGCAGCAGAGCACAAGGAAAGGAAATACAAGGTCTTAAATGAATCCAATTCCTCATGCCATTAATTTAGATTTACTTGAGTAGTTAAAGCATGCTAAACAAACAACAATTGATTAGTTAGATCATGTTCATTTGAAATTTAACCACGAGTGGATGGATATTTATCTTACAGTCTAATTGTAAAGGTTTGCCAATATGTTTCTGTGGTATTTAAAAGGAGGCCACTCAGACTTTTTCATCTTGGGTTTGCAATTATTCCCAGGATCATTTTCATCTGCAAGCCTTTTTCCCTGGGTAAGTGATAGTGCTGTAGTGATGACAGGTGTAGATGACACTTTTTTGCATGTTGCAGTCGAACTAGACACACGCACGGAAGAGTATATGTGGAATGAACCCTGAGGTTTGCCTCTAGCTCATGTGAAGATCAGCTACTGCTCACAGAAGGAGCCAACTCTAATTTTTACTCTTGAGGGAAAACAGCAAAGTATTACGTGAAACCTGCATTGGTTACAGCAGCTGTAGCAGAGAGAGAAAATACAGTCTTCACGGGCTTTGCAATGAAATCAAGCTAAGAAAGAGCTGGTGGAGCAGACACGTGCACGCTGAAGCAGCTGAAGAACAATAACTCATTTCACATCGACTACGTCACATGTATTAGGTGGTGGGAAAAAAAATCTGGATGTTTTTATTTAGAAACAGGGAAAATTCCCCTTCTTCCCATTTCCTCTTGATAAAATCAGTCTTCCCCGTAACTCAAACACATCTGGAGGTGGGCTCCTTTCTCTTTCCCCACATACACAAAAAAATAGAGGCAACTTTATCCAACGCTTCCCTATGACATGTCCTACCTCAGCCTTTTCCCTATGTAAAATACAGTGAAGATTATCTCCACTCTGAATTGCTTTAAGTACTCCATCTCTGACAAAGAAAAGAGTGAGAAATCATTTCTTCTGGGACTTAAAATCTTAATCTGAACCCAGGTAAAATGATTATAAAGTAATGTGCTTCTTAACCACATTACTATCAATCAGCCAACATTTCCTATCCATTACTAAGTTTCTGAGACTGCTGCATGGATGAAAATGGAATTTTTAAAATAATTTATTATTTCCTCCAGTGGAAACAGAGTTAGGAAGTAGGTACATGTAAAACCAGAATACTCTCTTATGTTCTGGGGGTCTACATAATCTTCTCTCTGGAAGGTACACCCTGATTTTTATCAGACATTTGTGGATCTTTGGTTTTTTCTCTCCATTAATTCTGTATTCAGTTCCAGTCAGTCTGGTTTCTGTATGCTATTTTTATAATAGAAACACGTTGACAATATTGAGATAAAGCAGAGTTCTCCCAGCCGTGCAATATTTGTGTAGAGAGCACAGAATATTAAAATAAGCTCTGTATTGTGAATCACAGCAGCATTCTGCCCATGGCTTATAGAAAAGTAAAAAAGGTTTAGATGGCAAAACCGGGCTGTTTCTTTGCAGATTTTATTTGCTTCTTTCATTTGATGGTCTTCACTGTTTATGAACTCAGTTGTTTTTATCTTTGTCACTTTCCATGTCTCTGCGTGCCTGAGTCAGTCTTCTTCAAAGAATGCCTTTGTAAATGAAATATTATCTTCTCCAATGCATTTTTAAAGAAATCAAAGTACCCTCAAGTTCCTACTTGGAAAAAAAACTCAGAGCTGGCAATTTTGAAATATTTCAGTTGTGTTGGGTTGTATTTCAAGTAGACAGCTCTATGTGCAGTCTTCTAATTAAAATTAGCAGATATTATCAGCTTATTAAATTAGCTTCCCATCTGCTAATTTCACTTTTTAAAATAATATCTTTTCTGCTTAGAAAAAATCCGAAACCAACACAACAAGTGCTAAACTGATCTTGATACTGCCAATGCAACAAAGTCTTCCAAAAGATGAGGGTGACACTGGTGCAGGGAAGAGAGAAGTTGATAATCCTCATACAAAGTCTAGTAGTAGAAGATGAGGACAACTTGGTGAGGAAGGGGGTGACAATGATCCTGAATGTTTTACTGACTCCAGATCGGTTTTTGTTGTAAGAATTTTCCCTAAAACTCCCAGCATCCCCCTTCCATCATCCTGTGAGTCCTAGGTGAATGACTCCTATTCTAAATAGCATGAGTAGATGTAGAAATAGATGTATCTTATTAATGTATATCACATATGAATATTTGATATTCTAAAAAGGAGGGAAAGATCAGCTAAATAGTCAATTTATTTTATGCAAAGCCATTCTCACATCCCTTAATCCACTCTTGGTATCTTCTAGCATTGGCAGCAGTGGGCGTTTGGTAGATGAGGTGTGGGTTCAGGTTTTCAGGCCCAGCCTCAGCTTTGTCACTGTGTGTCCCCCCACCAGACAGGGATGTCAGGAATGTAGCCTCCTTGCAAGCTGTGACACTACGAGCTGCCAGTGCTCAGCCTGTGCTCATGCTTGCCCCTGCCAGGGCCAGTAGCAATAACACATGCTCCAGACCAATCCATGTCATTCTCCTCTGCCTCATCCCTGTACGAAGGGATGTGCCAAGAGCCACTTTGCTGCTGCCTTCATCTGCCCAGGGACAGGCACCCGCCGTGGAGTGCTGCTCCCTGAGGAGGACAGCAAGAGGCATTTCTTTTCAGCTCTTATTTCAGGGTGCCCTGACCTTTTTAACTGAAGGATTTGAAAAAGAAATAGAAAGAAACAAATTCCAAGGACACTCTGATGCAGTGTAGCTACATGAGTTTTCACTTATAAAAGCCTAAAATAAGGCTGAACTTTGAATGCTCTTTAATTGGATTCATTCTTCGCCATTTCATTTGTTTGCATCCATGGGAATTTGTGTATATAGCTGAAAACCTCTTTTTTTCTTTTCTCTTTCTTCCTCTCATCTGGAAAATCACTTCCCGATGCCTTGAAGACTCCCCAGGACTGGAGGCTCATGGATTAGCAAATACTGCTCTGGCCAAACAAGATATTAGAGAAGAAGACCAGCTCTATAGTCATTCATACACATTTTCACTGCCAAAACCGGGGAGGAGGACTGGATAAAATAGGGGTCCACAATCCTGAATGTTTTATGAATGAGAGGAATTTCTGGGAAAGTAAAATCTAATAGATAGCATCTGCTGTACCTGGCAGCGGTAGCCTAGAACAGATTCAAGTTCTTACAAGCTTAGTGCATATGACTCAAAGCCACCCTCCTGAAGATGCAGAGGCCGTAGGGTCCGTGGGAGGATGGGCTGGAACCCAGCGCACCAGTTCTGGGCAAGCAGGGTGACAGGATGCGGGCCAGGTTACGAGGACAGATCCATCAGGTCAGTGGTTCCCATTTTCTTGGCTTCCCGCTGCCTGGAGTCAGTAAATAAGGAGCAAATTTACAAAGGAACAGCTACGAACAACCATCTGCTGGAAGAGAAAGGAATATAACTGGACAAATTACTCAGCTGGCTGCAAGAATAGCTTTTGGCCAAAGTTCCTCCCAAATGGCTGTGTTCGCTTCTGAGAATGGAGGTGCCTCAACTGAGACCAGAAAAAGTGACTTAGCATGTTGGACAAGAGCAATCCCACCCTGGCAGCACAGCCAGGACCACTGTGGTCACTCACTGCAATTATTCTCCTGTGTTAAACTGTCAGCAAGGGGTAACAGCACAAGCTGCACCCTGACTTGTCAACAGATTTGGGAAGATTTCTGGCTACACTGATCCTCAAGATAATGGCTAAACCAATTATGTCGTTTACACCACTGATAACTGTGACCCATTTTTCTCATGAGGACAACCCACTGAGATTTCTATAGCAGCTTAACTCTGAGTCGCCCTTAACAAAGCCTTCCACTATGTCAGAAGAGCCATTGTGGTGTGTTAAGGGAAGGATGATTTTACTTCAGCTTTCTGTGCTTATAATACACACAACGTAAGAAATAATTAAACCTTCTCTCTTTTTTCCCTTTCAGTGCGTGCCTCCATGCAGTCGTAAAATGGGTGCAGATTCAGAAGAATGTGTCTCCTTCCAGTAATGGGTCTGGGATAAAGACCTCATCAGTCTGATATCCAGTTGGGGTCCTGGCTCAGTAGTGATGAGACAGTAGCATTACTGTTGGATACCAAAGCAAGAAAGAGAATTTTAGCCCTTAAATTACTGTGTTTGGCTCCCTCCCCAACGACCCTGCCTCCACAGAAATGGGGGGGGCGGGGATCAAAAAGAGGAGCATTTTGTTAGCAGATGAGGCAATAAATTCAATACAGATGACATTTGCTTTGCAAAGCAATAAAATAAACTCAATCTGTTTAACCGTTAGGTACTTTAAGATAGGATTTAGCACAGAACACTTTCAAAACCCATAGCAATGTTAAACAGTCAGCCCTTAGGACAGATGTGGGGTGGAGATGAGGAAACGGAGGCAGAGAAGCTGAGAGATACACCTCGAAGATGAGCCATGGCTGAATTGCAATTCGGACTCTTGGGCTTTGGGGGTTTAGCCCAGGAGCAGAATATGTCTAATCCTGCTTTGCTGGGTGAGGTAACCAGCATGGCAAAGGCTAATCAGCATTTCAGCAACAAGCTGGGCATGTTGAACTTGTGTTCTCCAACAAGAGGGTGGTGGGACCTCAGCGTGGTGGTCCTGTATGAGCAGGACTTCCCAGCCACGATGGCTCACACCTACCCCGCTGCTGTGACTTCTTGGGTCCCAGGGCCACGGAGCATCTTGTGCTCCTGTCCCACCAGTACTGTGTTAACAGCTGTCAATGTCTGCAGCCCTAACGAAGGCACTCCTGCACGTGACAGCGATGTTCCTGTCTCTGCTGCTCATTCTTCCAAGACTCAGAACACCAGAATTCTGTTTTAAAACGGCAGATCTTTTCTTACTTCAAGCGAGTGTGCCAGTGTTTAACATGTCAGGGCTAGTCATAGCCACAAAAGTGCACATCCACTTTCTGCTGAGATAACATGAGATCCACAGCTCAGGCCTGTGTCAGGAAATAATTAAATTCTTTGTAATTAGATTCAAAGGGTAACTGCTCCCACTCCTCTGCGTAGGTCAGTGATGTCCAATGAAGGGCTGCCAAGAAACCAGCCAGATCAACTAGGACGTGAGCACCCAATCAGTTACTGCAAAGTGGCCTAAAATATGAAGCAGAATAAAGCCTTGGCACATGCTATTTCCAACGCAAACAAAAGCTTCCGATTAATATTGGAGCAGTATGCAAAATACCTCTCACAGCTTCATGGATATTCAGAAACAACAGCTGGTCTTTTCATGAACGCGTGTGGTTGAGATCTAGCACAGGTTAAAAGTTCATTGTTTCCATTACACTAGATGTATATGTATACATACATAGCTATAGATAAAAGTATGGTGAGGGTGGGCAAATCTATTGGCATTTGCTTCCTAGGAGGGGTGCCTGCCTGTATGTATCTGCGTGATGGAAAGGTCTTGTTCATTAGCTCAGGATGCTCATATTATGTATATTCTATTAAGCACATATTAAATATGCATCTCATTTTCATTTCAATTAGGATCTGAGGGCTGATTTCATTCATGACTATTGATTCCTTCCAGGCCATTTGCATTTTATTCTGTTCATTATTATTTATATGCTCTGTGCTCTCTGAGTAATTTAAATATACCTCTCATGATTGTCCCCAAGTGATGAATTATATGCCCTCCTTCAAAAACCAACACAACAAGCCCCGCGTTAATCCTCTGATTTTTCTCTGTGTATTTATGGGGCTTTCTGCACTTGGGCTTTAGTGCCTTCCACTGAGTTAGGAGCAGGTGATGCATTGCACAGTGAAGACGATTTACTACATGACAAGCTATCGTACCGCCTGTAGTTTTCCAGCAGAAAGACATATTTCGCCCCCAGCTCTGGCGGATAGTATTTCCCTGCCCTGTCAGGGTGCTGGGTCTCCAGGAACAGTTGACAACATGACAGCTGAATAGCAGATACCTCCTCTGTCTAGAAAATCACTCCAGAGTTTTGTCCCTGACTCGTGAACCAGGACAACCAACATTTCACTCCCAAATCCTCTCCCTCCCCAAGCACACCTTCTTGCCTGACATTTCACAGTGTCATAGGATTAATTAAATGTTCTCCTCCTGGTTTTATAGGAAGCCTGTGTCCTTTTAGGTGAGATACTGCGGTTTAAGTTTTTTAGAGAGAGGTTTTAGTTCAGTGGTTTGCATATACAGATGTGTGACTGAATTTGCCTGGTCCCTGAACTCCACGGGGCTGAGTAAAGAAGTGGAGATTCTTCCTGATACATGGAGGCTCCCCAATGCCTTTCAATGATTTGACAGGTACTGTCTGAGATCAAATTTGCAAAATCCTTAGCTTGGAAATGAACAGACAGGAAACTTCAAAAGAGCCGAAATTGCAGTTTAAATTGCAAACAAATCGTGTTTTCATTGGAAGAGCTATGCAATAATTAATTGCTTACTTAAATGTAGGTCTACATATGAAAAGGCTTTTGGGGGATTTAAGAAGGTCTGCACGTTAAATCTGACAGGAACATATGCTCCCATATTGTTTTGATCTACCCTAACAGAGCTGGAAGGACACAAATGTACAATAAAAATAAAATACAAGCTGAATGTTTCTAGGTGTAGAAAAAAATTGTTTGCTTGATTAGGTTTTGATGCAAAAGGATAAAAAGAGGAGAGAAAAAAGGGAAAGGAAATTCTTTTTTCTTTTAACAAATTAACCCCTCTGTCCACAGTTCAGGCTTTCATCCATCCATCAGCTAAAGCAATAACATCACGCCACATGTGCAGTCTCTGTTCAGAAAGGAAAGAATGAAACCCTGGCTATCAGGTCTGCTGTTGCTTTTCTCCACTCCCTTGGGGAGCCCTGTGCTGTGGTATCAAGGAGTAACAGAAGACAGAAAGTCCCAAGACACTTCTCCGACACGCACGTATTAAGGACAGGTTTAAGTCGGACAGATGTTATCTAGAGATTACATTTTTGGCTCTCCAGTCACCAAATTAACTGATTAATAATTAGTGTTCTGGCTACTCCTAGGGGTAATCAACATGGAAGGAAAGGCCTCACAGTGCAAGTGCAGTTTAAGTGCTGAGGATTCGCATATAGACAGCAGCAGTGGGGGCAATAGCAGCTCCTCAGCCCATCAGGCACGTAGCGTAGATGGATAGGAGAGAGAGGTGTAGGGGAGATAACAAAGAGAGAAGAATAGCAAAGTTTTCCAAACTGTACTAGGCATCCTTAAAGAGAACAGGGAGGATGAGATGTTGGCCAAACTTTTAATTTCTTACAGCAAAAGGTGTCTAAAAATACATATACTTGCATTTTTCCCAGTAAAATTATTTTAAGGAAGCAAAGTAATACCTTTAGCAATGTATGTTAAGGTTGATGATCGAAGCAAACCGTTTCACAGTTTTCTGTATGTAACTAGGTGGAGTTTCAGCTATTTATTTTTATCTGTAAAAGCTCATCTGCCTTGTGATTTGCACATATGACTGATGGATGCCCTTTCTCGCCAGGCTGCTGAAATCAGCAGAGCCCTCTTAGCTGAGCTTTGTTTAGCTCTTTTCCTTAGAAAAGAAAGTTTGAAATCTGTCCTGTATCTCATTGGAAAGGTGGCGCTATCTGCACCAACCGGCCCAGCCCTGGAGTTATTTGTAGCTATTGACTCTACTTCCTCTGTACTTCAAAAGACTGATCTGAATACATGGAAAATC
This sequence comes from Aptenodytes forsteri, assembly GCF_000699145.1. NCBI lineage: Eukaryota > Metazoa > Chordata > Aves > Sphenisciformes > Spheniscidae > Aptenodytes > Aptenodytes forsteri. Next base: position 7,681,056 of record NW_008795035.1, read on the forward strand.
TGAAGTATCCTAGCTGTAAACACAGGCAGAAAAGTGCAGATTTTGTCTTTAACCAGCAGATGACAACGTGGACTCAACTGCCGGAGTGGGACAGACCTGTAAAACTTTTTATCTCTTAAGGGGAAATATCTCAGAAGCTGAAGGACACCCTTTGGTAAAGATTATTTTCAGGACCAAAGACCTGATCCCATGAGTGGTTGTGGACAGGCAGGTCTTGCCCCGATGGAGACTCCTGGCGTAAATTAGAATTGGATCCCAACATCTATCTGTATTCTGAGACAGAGCTCCATCCCAAGCACCTAGCTATAGGGTTGTCTATAAATTACCAATGACATTGTCAAAGCTACTTAACTGACTCCCCTACCGCAACAGAAGCGGAGTGTACGCGATGTACAACACGCAATGGAATAAATCTCACCCTTATGTATCATTGCCTGCTACCTGCATACCTCACATTAAGACACTTTCATGTCAGTGCACCAAGATGCCCAAAAACCTGTCATGAGCTCAGAGAACCTCTAATAGGGGAAAAGGAGGGAGCAAGGGCTTGATAAGATGCCCCTGGGGTGTGCTCTCACTCCATCAAGTCAAGGAGAGTTTGTTTCTAGAGTTCTTGTTGCCAGTTGTCAGACACAATCCGCTCTGAAATCCAAGCCAGTTTCCAGGTCACATTTGTGAAGAAAACCATCATTTTATCTGGCTTTTCAGGGTCTTGTAAACTGGGGCAGCCAGCCTTAATTACAAACTCCTGTTATAAAAGTTGCTTATTCCCAAAACCGTGGGAAGGGAGGATTTATTTCCAAATAAATCACAAACTTTGCCTGTATAGAGCTGCAGTTGAGAAGCTCGCTTCTTTTCTACCAGCTTCTGGGGTGTGCCCAATGAGTCCCTGGGAAGATACATTTCCCTATTTCATTGTTGTAAAAATAAAAGCCCATTTAGCTCAATGTACAAAAGGACCTATTGACACCAGAGATTACACTTGATGGAAGTCAATTATGTTGTACTTACCCCTTAAAAAAATAAAGGTTCATGCTTCTTTCGTATGTAAACTGGGTATTCCCTAATTTATCTTGGAATAAATGCTATTAAGCAGCAGAGCAGATCAAAAGGCTCTGGTCCTCGCCTCTCCGCAGCAGCCACTGAAGATGCCAGAGTGGTACACGCTCCCCAAAAACCACACTGCTCAGTTATTTCACTCCTTGAGTCTAAGTTACCACCATCGTCTACAAAGGCAAAGCTGTGGGCTGCACAATGGAGATAAGACCCAGAACTGAAGCACTCGCGGATGGCAGTCGCTGTAGAGCAGCACAAAGGATTCTTTAATTAAGTCTTCCCTTCCCCTTATTAAAATTCAGGAAAGATTACCAAGGAATTTGTACTGTATCTGGAAAACAAATCATAACAATTACAGCAGGCTGCCCCAGGCTGGCTAGATTGTAGCTTATTATTCCACAAAGGCTTGATAAATGTGTGAATTTATATAGAAGGCTTCTGCATGTCATCATCACTGTGCAAAGACTCCCTGCTTTCCATATCCAGTTTTAGAAGGAAGACCAGCTGGCTAGAGTCCCTTGAATTATTTGCTGTTGTTGCTGAATTTTTAAAATACATATAAATTATGTCTCCCATCTACAGTTTATCTACAAGCTGTCAAACTGGGACTCATTCATGCTCTTTTTGATGCCTACTGAAAAGCCGACTAACAGCTCAGTTAACCCTCTGGCCCCACATCCATTAAACATCACAAAAAACAATGGCTTTCAGATTCTAAACATGCTTTTTTAAATGCCTCAGGCTACTCTTTCAGGAAAGAAGCAAACTTTAAAACATAATTGTTTTATACCTATGAGCCTAATTGCCTTATAGGCATAAACCAGGTTGATTTGCATATGTGCACATCTGTAATGTCAGCCTGTGTTTCCCCCCTAATTGATTAAATGGTGGGTCAAGGAGGGAGGGCTGGGTGAGCCAACCATTATACGCATTTCCACTTAAAAGGAGAGCTTTGAACAAAGATCAGGGCTAGATTTGTTCCTCTTCATTGCGTCCTTTGCGTACGTGATTCCGTCGTGAAGTCTGGAGTGATGGCATGAATTATTGACGAGGCTTATGGATTATAATGCCGGAAGGGACTGCCGAGATCATCTCAGCCAACTCCCCTGTATAAAACAGACCAGAAAACATCTCTGGATTAACATCTGGATGAAGATCAGAGGTTTGGAAAACATGTCCACTCTTAATTAAAACATAGCCAACACTGGATAATCCACTAACAACCCTGGGGAAATGTTGCTAGTGGCCACGTTGTTTAACAACCATCTCTTAGTCAGAGGGCAGACAGATCCAGCTTCAGCTGTTGGATTTTGTTCTCCTCTAGCCTGCAACTCTGAAAAGCCCTCAATTCTGAGTTTTTCTTCCATCTGCAGCTATTAGAGATGATGATGTGTTGCCTGTTAGGCTCATCAACAATACGCTAAACAGATTAGATGCCTTTTTTTTTTAAACAATTATCAGCTTGCTCAATCTTCACATGTTTTCCAAACCCTCTTTAATTTTTCAGTGTCCTTCTTGAAGCAGGAACATCATACTGGGACAAGGCATCCACCTGAGCCAATGTCCATGCCTGATACAGTCTCTCTACTTTTACTATTCTCCCAATTTTATATTTGAGACCTCAGGCTATAGTGTTGCACAGGGAGCTCCTTCGCTATCCTCTCACACATATTACTATTTTTGCAAATTTGGAATCATTTATATGAAGCTGGTTCAGTGTGCAAGATGCCTTATGGTTGCTCTAGAAAAGAGGAAAATGTAGATTTTTGAAAGATAGTGCTTACATGTTTTGTTTCCCAAATACAGCAAAATAAATATGACGTCAGCTTTCTAATAGATATGTTACCAGGCACCTTTGGCTATTGCTCAGAGGTCTCACTGGAGATGTCTTCATGAAAATAGGGTATCTGAATTTTGTGCTTCAGTAATCCTTTCTATTCTACTGTGCTGGTTTTGGCTGGGATAGAGTTAATTTTCTTCACAGTAGCTAGCATGGGGCTGTGTTTTGGATTTGTGCTGGAAACAGTGTTGATAACACAGGGGTGTTTCCGTCACTGCTGAGCAGTGCTGACACAGAGTCAAGGCCTTCTCTGCTCCTCACCCCACCCCACCAGCGAGCAGGCTGGGGGGGCACAAGAAGCTGGGAGGGGACATGGCCGGGACAGCTGACCCCAACTGACCACAGGGATATCCCACACCATATGACGTCATGCTCAGCACATAAAGCTGGGGAAGAAGAAGGAAGGGGGGGATGTTCGGAGTGATGGCGTTTGTCTTCCC
>NW_008795035.1:7684934-7695353 GCF_000699145.1 Aptenodytes forsteri
TCCCCCCGGGGGGGACTGAGCGAGTGGCTGTGTGGGGCTTAGTTGCCAGCTGGGGTTAAACCACAACATCTACACAAACTTCTACCTGCTAATTCTCTTTTCTTTCTCACAGGTCTGTGGTTTCACCAGGACCTCAGTACGTTTTGCCACTGCCAGTTAGACCACCAACATCTTTTCCGGAACCATCAGGTACAATTAGGTGCTGTGATAATGGTGTCAAACTACAGAGTTTAGAATTAGATGCCAAAAATTCTTACTCTAGTGTTTCCCAGGAAAATGGGGAATTTACTTAGGTGGGTGATATGTCACAACAGTAGTACACAGCTATTTTTTAGCCATGATAGGTAGATATTGTGTAAAAAAGGGCTTTTCAAATCCCAGTAAGACTAAGGATATTTTTGTGAAAGTTATTAAAGGTAATGTAAGAGACATTTGGTTCTGACACAGCAGTCAGTTGCTAGTCTGTCCCCTGTAACTGGTTGTGGTGACTTCTCCTTTTCTTGCAAGATTTTAAATGTTCAAATACATGCGAACCCCATTTGCAAAGGAAATACCAGACATTTTCATAGTGCCTGAGAGCCCAAAGCACTATGTGAGCACTTCACAAATATTTTAAATTCTGCTCATTTTACTTCAATGACACCTTGAAGCCAGGACTCCAGGCTCTCAACTCACTGTGCTAGGAGACCAGTTTAGCTAAATCAGACAGAGGGTTACACAAATCCGAGGCACAGCACTCCACAACCTGCAGGTTGAGGCACGTGATGTGACCAAGGCCATAACGAAAGACTTGACAGAGAAAAAGGGAGACCCCTTCAAACTTCCCACAGGAGGGAAAAGGACATATGGGCTTCTGGTTTTGTAGTGGTTTTTTTTCCTTTTTGATTTTAAACTACATTTGTCATTGCATCTCTGTGTAAATAATCAAAAGGAGATACTCAGCAACCTTCTCCAGACCTAGTCCTTATTCTTGCTTTTATTCAAAAGCACTCTGGGTTTGTCCAATGAATCAAAGTCTTCAGCTGATCATGAAATTAATAAATAAGGTGACACATTTGCTCTCCACTGTGGATGAGATTTCCCATTTCATGCTTCAGTTGCCTGAAGTAAGAATGCGAGAGAGAGATATTTTTTTTTCTCGTGGTGGTAAGGAAAGCTGATGAAAGATTATCTTAAAATCCCTCATAAGGGATGAACAAGCAAGACATTTTTTTTTTCTTCCCTTAAAAAAGATAAAAGCAAAGAAATAAATAAAATAGAAGGGGGCATACTTTATATTGATTTTCTTGGTCTGCCTGCATTAAGGCATCATTCTCCCAGGGACTGCAGGGAGAGACAAGCTCAAATGAAGAGATGAACAGATGCCACCGGCGTGTGGGCTGGCTACCAACACGAAGTGCGGATGCAATGACGCTCGCCTTGCTGCCCACCTACGCCTTTCAGGGCTTCTGTTTGCAAGTCCTGCCCAGTCAAGTTTCTTCAGCGAGCACTCACAACCCTGTCCCTAAAGATGTGTTAATTTAAAAAAAGGGAGTAAAAAGGGAGGCCTCCTGCATTGAGAGTAGAAAAAATTGTTGCCGGTTTGGAGGGGGTTTGCATACTTTTGCAAAATGTGGAGGGTTAGAAACACATTTTGAATTTTAGTTGGATAAAGTGGCCTCCAGTTGCTGGGCTAAAACTGTTCTGCAAAGTTGTCGAGTGCAGTTAAGAGACTGATGCACTGCAATAGTCAGAGAAAGAAACTCTAGCCCGGACATACGTTCATGAGTATACATACACGACCCAGCCATGCATTCTTTACTAAAATTATCTCATTGGTAAATAATTAATAAGTTAAATTAAAATAAAAATTAATAAATAGATAGATAAATAAATAATGATTGAGCAAATTATCTAAGCAAGTTTTGGGGGCTTTTTTTTCCTTTTAAGAAAGGGAGAGAGGAGGAGGTTTGTGAGTTCTGAAATATATTATTTGCAAGGATGAAAGCATCTGGGAAAATGTAAGAGATCATTACTATTACTTAGAACATGGCTTAACTATATTTTTGACTGAATATTTGAAGTTGGTGCATTCTTCACAGCTCATAAAAGATTAGAGCTTCTCCTTCAACTTCATGTATTTGAAATGACTGTCCTATTAGTGCAAGGAGGGAAATACTCCATTATTCTGTAAAGTGTTTTTAAGGCAATGGAGAACTTCAAAAAAGAAAAGATCTCTTTCACTTACAAGGCAAAAAAATTTGAATATGATCAGTGTTTCCTTGTTCAGGAAATGACCAAATTGGTCATCGACATACAAATCTGTACCTCTCTGATAAAATAAAAAAATCTTTTTTATTAACAAATAGTGTTTTCCATTCAAGAACAAACAGAAGGGGGGGAAGATCATAGAGACCAGTAAAGCCATCTTTAAAAGGACAGATTTTAATTTTCTTTGAAAAATGAGAAGGGAGAGAGAGGTGTGGCCACATGAAGGATTTTGGTAATTAGTGGTCATAACAGCAAGAAATGGTGCTGCTGAGAGACTGCCTCTCTGGGGACTTTATTTCTACCTCCCACTATATAAAACATTTGCTTTTGACACAGAAAAAGTGTTTTTATTTGTTATTTGTATAAAAGACCTTGAATGTTTGTTAAATGTTAATTTGTTGATTAGAATGTGTACTGAGTGCAAAAGTTTTGAGAAAACATTTGTAAGATCACTGTGACTTGAATCAAAATAAGAATAAAAAATGATGTTACTACAAATGAATTAGCTGACTATTGAAATAAGGTATCCCAAAAGTACTGTGAAATAATTGTAAAAGAATATGTAAATTCAATCATTTGTTTTCTAGAAGAAATTGTTTTGGAAGATTTTCCAAAAATTTTGTTGCTCTGTTCTGCCAGACCAAAGAGACTGTGACCACGAAAGGTTTAACAAAATGTTGGAAAAGTTTTGCTTTGTACTACTTCTTCTTTGATTAATAGTAATAAAGTACATCAGCTCTGTGTTTTGTTTTCTTTTAAAATGCTTTTACCTTTCTAATTTTAGTGTTGTTCATTATAGGCATACTTAGCAAAAATGGCAAGGGTTAACTTCATCTTCCCATTCTCAGTCTAACCTTAATATCAGGAAGAGTGTGGATTTCTAGTCTCTCCTTCACCAGGAGCTGCATCCTACAGCAAAAGGCTTATTATCACTCACTGTGGTGATGAATTCGTGAGCTGAACAGAAATTTCTCAGCTGTTGTAGAATGTATTAAATGCTCCCAATATACATTCTAGCAATATATATTAGGTATTATATAACTTACAAATAAATCTTCCTTCCCTCTATGAGGCTTTATGCCATAGTAAGTTAACCCCATAAGCCCTGGTTTATATTACTTTATGGAGTATGGGGGGTTTTTTCCTGTTTATGCCAAAGGAAATTACAGGCTGGTTGATGCTACCCTCGAGTCCTGGGCTGGGTGAAATCAGGGATTATTGAGTCTACAGTTCATGTGAGCTTCTCAGAAGCTGAATGTAAAAGACAAAACTGAAGTTAACAACAAGCTGCAGGATAAGAAGAGACAGGAGTCTCCAGCTGTGGAAAATCCCTGAGCTAGACTTGGCCGCCTTTATTCGTAGCCCGCCACTCATATTAATTCAGCTCCTCTGCATAAAAACACCAGTCTGCCAATGTGGCACTCCTTGTTCCCTTGGATGACCAAACTGCACCAATAGCTACAGCAGGATTCTTCTATCTGCAGCCAGGCAGGAGATCAAGAGCTGTCAGCTTTAGATAGATCTGATACCATTCTTTCTATCCATATCTGGCATTTCAATATTACTAACTGTATCACCTTTTTAGTCTACTTATAGAGGAAGACATCTACAGCACATTTAGGCTACGTCCAAATTATGAAACCCAGGAATGGTCCCCACATCCTGCTCTTGCTCCTGGCTCCATCTGAATCCTTGTTTCAGGACAAGGCCATCCACCTCTACAGAGCTGATGCACTCTTAATTCAGATTTCAGCTACCCAGCTTGGGGTGAGATCCTAGTAAAAATAAGACAGTCTGTACTTTAGAAGTAAAGCTCCTTCTTCAGACTTAACTCTGTCTTGGAGCTTCATGTGACTCTCACAGACACCTGAAGTCAGCTCTCTCCTCTCTAATAACAGATAAAGTAGAACAGATTTCTTAGTTTATTTTTTTCCTTTCCCTGGGTCTAATGAAACCTCAGTTTTTCAGAAAGTGGAGTGTAAATCGATGAGCCTTTTCCCTATAATTATCACCAATAGACAAACACTGCAATTTACAGAGCAGAAAGCAGACTCTATATTTCCTGTAGTTTGATCCCCTCTCCCCTGCATGCTGCTGCCTGCAGGAGATTCAGAGGGCAGCAAGGCTGCAAAAACTGTGTGGGACGAAACCCTAAACAGGAAAGACTGTTGTGCAAAAAGCCTTTTGTCAGCTGAAAATTGCACTTGTTAAAAACCCAGAAACCCCAAAGCTTGTGGTTAAAGAGTAACATCTTTAACTCTAATTTATACTGACAGCACAATAGAGCTATTGCTCAGGCTCTGCCTCCTCTCGCCCCATCACAGCAAGGGTGTTATTAAGTGATAAATCAATTTCTACAAGCAAAACTGGAGATTAAGTTCTTATACAACGTTCGTTTGCAATTGAAAGCAAATAGAAATACCCTGGGACAGGGGCTTGGTGACCCTTTTTGAGGGCCAAGCTTGAATGAACGCCCCATGGGCCAGCACGAGGCTGCAATCAGTATTACAAGTCCAGAGTGAATGCTATTTCTCAGAATCTGGTCCACTAATGATTTCTTCTTTAAATTAATAAAGCCCCTGAATAAATAATTTGGGTTTAAATGGCCACTGCTGGCAGAAATGTCATTCTTCGGATCTGATGGCAGAGTCTCAGCTGTTGGAAATCAGTGCCCAAATAGCCAGATCGGCTCAGACCAGGACCTGTCTCATCTCGGACCCTGGGCCAGGTGAGGGGCAGAGCCTGATAACTCAGAAGATGACACAGGGAAGCCTGTAAAGGAGTAGATCCATAAGTGACCTACTCACGGACACATTTCCTTCTGCAGGTACGGCACAAGCTCTCCGCCATGTGAGATAAGAACATCTCCCTCTGGGCTGTTGCTGCGGTGGTTTCATCCTCTCCTGCATCCGGGGAAAGCTAGAATGGAAAACCCACTACAACTATTTACAGTGCCATTAATGAAAACCAAATGGAAACAGCCCCCCATCCCAGCTGCTGCTCATCAGTTTAACTAGTGGCACCGAACGCTGAATGGAGGTGGGGAGGAGAAATGGGAAAACCAAGACATTTTCCGTTCAGCCTGGCAACAACTCTTTGAAAGGGCCTCCACAAGCACCCGCTCTGAGGTGGTATGGAGTGCTCAGACAGCAAACACAGATGGGAACACCTGTGAGTTGGGGGGGGCAGGAAGCACCACTTAATGGAAATGCAATTACTCAGAAGATCAAGGTGAGCTTTTGAGGAGATGTCTGCTCTCTTCTCCCTGCCAATACCCCTTCAGCAGTGCTGGAGGAAGCAGTGACAGCCTAACATCTCTTTTTCACTTGGCGTGAAGCCAGCCGCTCAAAAGATGTGATTACCCTTCTCCTTTGGCTCCTCTTTCTTTGAGGAAGAATTTTGGTAGCATTTGTCACCTTTCCAGTTGTGCTTCCCTCTGGTTCCATGAGCTCTGTAGCATCTCACCCAGCTTAGGAATGAATGATGCACATCTTCAACCATTGCAGGGGTTCAGAGATGACCTGGAGTTTTAGCTCCAGGTTTAATCTTAGCATCTTCCACTCAGCCAGGTGAGTTTTTCTTTTTGTTTGGGCTTTTTTTTTGCAAGGAAGTCTATAACTGATCTGTCTTTGGCTTTGCTAGCTGTATGACAGTGAGAGAGCAGGAGGGAAAACTGTTGCAGTATAGGAGAATGAAACTGTTTAGCTGCAAAGGGATTAGTGGCTTGCAGGCAAAGTCACTTCAGAAGCCGTCAGATGAGAGAGGAGATCCTGCCTTTACACCTCCCTGTTGGTATGCCCCTTGAAGAAGTACCAGGCTTTTTGTAATCCCAGTCTTTGCACACTGGAATGGGTTAGGGAGGCCTCCCATGAGCTTTTCAGCTGGGAGATGTGAGGGGGTGGCAATCCCTGCATGTCGGAGGCTGAGTGGAAACTTCTACAGCTGGCACAGAGGATGGGAGTCGAGGGCCTCTGAAAACCACGGGTGCTCAGCTCCCTGCAGGCTTTTCCCCTGTCATTAATAGGCTCTGTGTGTTTCAGTGGTCTCATTAACAATGCGGCAGCGATACGCAGTAACACAGTGCCATCACTGCAAATGGCACTACTTCGGATCATTACTACAGAGCGCCGTAGCATTATTCCTCTCCCAGCAACAGTTTCATTTGAGTTCAACCAGATTCCATCAAATATTCAAATGCAAGCAGATATTCAACTGCAGTGGAAGGTGGTTTGCTGGCAGTGAGTCAAGGCTTTCAAAGGTTTTCATGGTTTTTCAATCATTCTCTCCATCCCTGAGGTGTTAGTTTATTGCTAACTACCAGGAGGGAAGACACAACTTAGCAATGGATGGGGGAAGGAAAAGGGAGCAAACCTCTAAACCACAGCTGAGCAGTATGCAATGCACTTCATCCCCAGAAATCTGTTTTCAGTGTTTCTGCTTTCTTTAAAGCTGGTTATATTGTGGTTTGAAGTAAAAAAGTCACTATGCCCTAGAGTCCTGTGGCTAGTGCATTTGATCTCTTTTTATCTCACATCATACAGATTAACTATAGTTTAAAATAAAGTTTTTACTGGTCTTCAGCACTTCATAAGAGCACACAAACCTTGAGAAAAATCTCTTGCTGTCCTCCAAATCTTTGTTGTTTGCATATTTTCCTACTTATCTGGGAGCTGCCCTTGCTGGACATATCACCAGAACAAACAGGACTTATTCTCAGGCACAAAAAAAAGTAACAAAGCTCTAAAAGAGAACAAAATGACACTGAATCCCTATGAAATCCAAGGCACTCTCTTGCATATTTTCAGGGCTCACTGTCAGTACAAATGCCAGGTTACCGCAAACCATCTGATAAACCTCCGGGATAGATTAGCACAAAGGAGACAGTGAGAGACTGGGAGGTGGCAGCAGGGAGGACATGTGCTGGGAGCCACCTGAGGTCAGGTCCCCCACGAGGAGCAGAGAGACGGGGCTGCTGCTGCCCTAGAAGCCCATGGCCCTGCTGGGCAGTGAGGGCTGGCAGAAAAAGCAGCATCATCCCCACGGCTCGCTCAGGAACAGCAGCACAGCAAAACTGAGGGCCAGATTCAGGCCAACTCCTGCAACAGTCAGACTGTACACAAGATGTGTCCAACTTAGACACCACAACTTCTTCATCATGAGAACAGGGGTGGGCGGCCTCGGAAAGTAGGTGACCTGAAACCACCGAGATCCCACTCCTGGATTCAGGGCTTGGTTATTCACACTTCCAATTCAGCAGCAAAACCAGGTTGAGAAGTTGTACCACGGCTGTCGGTTCCTGATCTCACACCACCATTCACCACCCCCTCCACTATGCCATCAGGGCAGAGTGGTGACATGCCTCCTAAACTGCCTTCACCTTCAAACTATGTCTCACGTAGCCACCAACCCGGGCATCATGCAACAGCAACATCTAAGACTCAAAAAGGCTGTCCTCCTGGGGCTGTACATGTTGTGGCACAAATTGTCTAGGAGGTACCTTGCAGAACAAACCACCAGCATCATCTCTGCTCATCGCAAGTCCTTTATCAGAGATCCAGTCTTCCCCATTCATGTAACACAGTAATTTGTTAACCAACAGGTAGAAGATCATAAATAAAGAGCACACGAAGAGGGGAAGGGAGATATAGAGAACAAAGGCATCTGGACAGAGACCACTGTTGCTGGCAACAGTAATGTGATAGCATTCTAGCATGTGGGAGTTTTAAGTTTTTCATCTTTGTGTTGGGAGAATTTGTTGCACAAAAGGCAACAAAGAATTCAAAGCAGTTTTGTCCCCGTTCTCTTCATGATAGGAATCTGTTTCTTTTGCAAATAAACCATGTTTTCCCCAGCTCATCCCTGTCTGAATGGGGGAGCAGGCAGAAACAAATTAATCATGCTTACGTTGCCTATTTGGTGTTTGCTCATTGCTCTAAGCTCCTTTGTGATCTCTCTCAAAATATTTTCATCTGCTTTTTTAGGGAGAAACTTTCCTCCAGGCAGTAATGCATAATACAGTAATACAGGACATTGCAGCAAATTTCATCTTGTTCAAAAAAAAGAAGATCCAAGGTGGATTGGTCTCCCATTTGAATTCCCATTTGCTTACCTAAACAATAACGTTGTTATCCCCACTGTGAAAGGAAAGTCAATACGTTGCACATAATGATGTTTTTCTGTGGTCTGTCTATTCTCTGCATTCTAATTTTCAGTGTTAACTTCCAGACACTTCTAATGTTTCATAAAAGGCAATGATCCATCTCAAATTCCTTGGGACATGTCTCATTTTCTGAAAGATGTGTGTTGTTTACCGCTGGCTGAGGAAAAAAATCTTCTTTCTTGCTGTTGGCCTTTATATCCCAGACTTTATGTCCTTTAAATCCTGATGGAGAAAATAGAAAAGGTGTTGACCCCCATTTTATGGAATTTCTACCCAATCAGTTTTTCTCTCACTGATTTCTTAGGGTTGATCCTACGTCCTGCAAGTGACATTTTCAAATTGTTAAGGGCAATATTTTCATAATTGTAGCATTCAAATTGATGCTTGGGGTCTTGGCTGTGTTTAGTGACTGTGTTTATCTAGTTTGCCATCTTTGTCTCAGCCCTACAGAAGGGCTTGTGTGCCTGAGAGCCAGCTGTGTTTTATCTGTTCCTCTGTTGTACTGCAACTGGTCTGCTTGGCTAATGTAATGAAAGGTATCGTTTCTCCCTCTGCACCTTCTCTCGCTCTTTTTCTGGGCAACATTTCAGATTCCTGATAATTATACAAGGAATGCCCTTGGGCTTTCTGGGCTCCTTTTCCCAGTTAAAGTCTTGCACGGATATAAAAGCATCCCTTTCCCCAGGACCAGATCTTGGCCTTCCCTGAAGGAAGTGGAAGTAGAGTTTACAGGTATATATCTTCCCTGTGTTTTGGTGGAAACTTCTTGATACCACCTCATTTGTCCCAGTTGAGCCTGCACAGCCTTTTCCGCTTATTCCCAGCCCCTAGGGAATACATGCTGGCTCTTCCCAGCAGTGGAGAAAACAACATCATACAAAAACCTGCCAATATTCCGGGGAATGCTGATGCCACAAGGGCCTGAGCTCTTCTGTTTCATTCAACGCAGCGATCAGAGCAGTACGAAGGGGCAGGAAGGGCTGCCTTTCCCATAGAGGGCACATGACGGGACTTTAACCTCATGCTCTGACATGGGGCTTTGTGTCTAATTACGCCCTCATACAAGGCAATGAAAACATACGGAGGAAAACTCTTCCCCTCTGGGAGTTTCTGATGGAAATATTGCAATGGACTTGTCTGATAGGAAAGGGGGACTAAATGCCGGGAGCATTTGGACAGGCGAGGAAGGTCTCAGGACGTCCCTGAGTGGGACGTCCCATCCATGTGGGATTCCCTGCACGGTGTGCTGCTCAGCACACCTCCACAGCCCATGACCCTGACGAAGCCGCGTGGCTTGCGCTGACATGAGCATACACATAGAAACCCAGAAAGCCAATGCAGCACACCAGCTTCATTGCTCCGTGCCATTACACATTACAGAGAACAACTCTTTACGCCCACAGTAATGCTCAGGCATCAAAGTCAAATAAGTACCAGCTTCATGGAGGATTTTATGTATTGATTTGTAAATAGACAAACCAATTTTGCCCTGACTCCCTTAAGACATTACTGATATTTTCTGCTGTAAAATCTTCCCTTTTTTTGTGTGTATTTATCAAGGACAAGGCAAATAAATGACAGGACTCATGTTTTGTAAGGGTAACTCTGGAATGAACTGTCAAGGATTTTTTTTCCTATTTCCCTTGATCCAGTTAAGTCTTAAACTGATATTATATAGCATTGAGTAGAATTCTTTTACCCATTCTTTATTGGTTTGGTTACATTTGGGATTGATCCAAAGCTTTGATAGTTACTCAGCCTCTTATACGAGTCTCTTGGATTTACAGATTCTTAATTATTCACACAGATCGTGTGACCTCGCCTGTCCAGAGAAGGGCAACGAGGCTGGTGAGGGGTCTGGAGAACAAGTCTGAGGGGGAGCGGCTGGGGGACCTGGGGTTGTTTAGCCTGCAGAAAAGGAGGCGGAGGGGAGACCTCATCGCTCTCTACAACTACCTGAAAGGAGGTTGTAGCGAGGTGGGGGTCGGTCTCTTCTCCCAAGTAACAAG
>NW_008795035.1:7695737-7716753 GCF_000699145.1 Aptenodytes forsteri
GAGGTTTAGATTGGATGTGAGGAAAAATTTCTTTACTGAAAGAGTGGTTAAACATTGGAACAGGCTGCCCAGGGAAGTGGTTGAGTCCCCATCCCTGGAGGTATTTAAAAGACGAGTAGATGAGGCACTCAGGGACATGGTTTAGTGGGTGGTGGTGTTGGGTTGACGGTTGGACTCAATGATCTTAGAGGTCTTTTTCAACCTTAATGATTCTATGATTCTATGATTCTATAAGAAAATAGAAATAAGATTTGGTGTACATCTTTGGATCTTTAACCTTCACTTTCAATAACAGACGGACAGTCCTCTGGTGAGGAGGTACATTCTGGTGCAGGAAACCTGAGATCTGATGATCCAGTGCTCAGCACCTCTGTGTTATTCCTCTATAAACAGGAACCAAATCTAACTAAATGCAATAGCACTGATTATTGAGGGTACTCATTTGCTCAAAAAAAAAAAAAATCATGACCTATAATATATTAACAAATTGTACTGGAATGTGTTGTGCCTTCCGCAGGTACTGTTTAGCCTGGTTTGAAAGAAAGTAAATTCCATTGTGGTGCAAACGTGCAGAGCTATGGAGGTATCTAAACATGCCAAAGCAATGTCTTGCTGGATATTAAAATACAGCAGGGTGTGCAATTCCCATTGCTGTTGTGCATGTAGATTAGATCCTAGCCCTTTGTGATCCTGGCACAGAAGATGTTCTAGCTGAGAATGTCCCAAGTGTTTTTACTAATTAACCATTTCCAGAATTTTCAATCCCCAAAGCATGAGTCAGATTCCAAGAAAACATGATATTTTAACTTATTTTTAATGCACCTTCTGCTTCCTAAGCCCTAACATTGAATTCAAGCTTTTCTGTGCAATCCTGCCGGCTAAAAACATACTCCCTCTTTTTACCGGTAGCAGAGATTTCTCTCTAATCGTGCATCTGCAGGAGTTTCAGTGCTAAGAAAAACATGAAATATCATAAGAGTCAGAGAGCTTCACTCTGTTTGGCAGTGAAGAAAAAAAAATATTTCCATCAATTTCCTGCAGAACACGGGTTTTGCATTACTATTCCAGGGTATTTCTATTTATAAAAAGATGGGAAAGGCCTTTATTAAAAGAGATTCACACAGGTTATTCCCGAGTGGTTTGAGATCATACAAAATTCAAGTTAATAGAAATCATCCTACTGAATGAGCAGGACAGCACCAAGCCCTGTGCAGGCAGGGTCCCCCGTGCAGATCCCTGTGTAGAATCCCAGCCTGATTGACTGGTTCCCCATTACCTGAAACAGCAAAGTGACTTCTTTTCTCTTGCTCTTACCTCTTCTGGGCCAAAAGCAAATGCAGTTACAAGAAACCTGAGCAGCCAAACTCCTCAAATCAGAGAGAACATCAGAGTTTGCAAGATACAGGCGCTCCTTGCTGCCAACGGCTCACAGACATAATAAAAGAAGGCATATTTTTTTATCTCCCTTTGGACAATTAACTAAATCAGGACTCTAAGGGGATGGAGAAGTTAAAACCTGAATGCAAATGTTCAGCATGGCATGGGCTGTGCTTTCCTGTTTCAGTATCAGCTGCTTTCTGGTGGGGACAAAATGTCTCTTCATCTCTTGAAGATCTCCAGCCCTTTGCACACCACCTCTTTAGCTAGCACGGTTTTAAGGACTGATGCGGATATTTTGGTAGTGGCAACAGCTTCAGCATCATGCCAGCTCTTCTATTTATGGAGCAGCCAACCCGGGCTGCTAGAGGGACACCACCCATTATACCTCTGTCGGGTGATGGTGAAGTCTCTGTGCACAAAATCAGGCTGGATCCATGTCCCTCTCCTAGCCTGATTGCGTGAGCCAATTTCTACTGAAATTGGAAGCGAATGCAAAAGCCAGGAAATCAAGGTCATTTCTGGGAGAGATCCACAAACTGAAAAACTTTAGATGAGACATTTTTCATCCACAAAGGACAGCACTCAGGGTCACCCTGTGACATCTCCTCACATCAAACATTTTATTGGTTATATCTTTCCCAAGCTTGAAGGGTCTTTTAGATCATTAAAATTCAGCTGAAAGCAATCGGAACGAGGGGAAGGTGTGGCGGAACCAAACTTCCTTCCGTGAGGCAGCCACATCAAAATGCCTACATAATTGACACTTGCAAGTGATTTCTTCAGAATCTCCAAAGCAGCTTAAAAAAGAATGATGACCCTTTTGTCCTTCTGCTCTATTACCCTCGACACGCTTTTTCTTTCACATGGATACATGCCATAACATGGACAAATACCAGGCAAAGTTAGTCTGTGGAAGAAGCGCTGTTTAAATCCAGCGCTAAGCCATTTCCACATGAACAGCCTAAGAGATACAGAGGAATCACAGATGAGGAGGAAGTTAGTTATCCTGAAACATTAATCGGCACTGCCAGCGCAGCTGTTTCGCTAGGAAATGATCTGTGGGGCCATCGCCGTTGCTTTTGGCTGCCAGTTTGGAGCTCATCAGGTGGAGGCAAAAGTAAAGGCGTTGTGTGCAAAACAGCAGATGCACAATGACTCCCTCAAATACTGCCAGGTCAGGATTAAGGGTATTTTGCTTCACTGCCCTGATCCAATCTCACGCAGGAAGGGGATGGCTGCGGGACTGTAACTCTCCCAACAGCTGCTGTAGGTCGGTTCATGCCACGGCGCTGCCCTGGGTCAGGGCTCCGCACCAGGGCGGTCATGACATTTTTGCCAAGGAGCAAATTGGCTCTTTGTGGTGCCAGTTGCTGGTTTTGCTGTGAATGCATCACCCGGATTTCACTCCCTCTGATAATGTTCGCAGAGAGACAGAAGCAGGTTTGGGGTTTATTTAACTTTTTTTTTATTTCCATAAGAGATGCGGGAGTCCTGCTAATTACCGGGATCTGTTTCCGGGGGGAAACGGAGACTAAGATGGATAGCTGCTGTTAGCAATGTCTGCTTCATTTTCAAAGACTGCTTTTTGCTGTTGTTTTTTTTTGGTTGCCTGTCTAATAAGTGCAGAGCAACTACCAAAGTCATTACGCTCAACAGGAAATGGCTTTGGGCCACGGCAAGCTGGGGTTGTTTTTGAGCTGGCAACTGAAAATGAAATTTCTGTACGCTATTTACCAGCCCTCTGCACCTCCCATTCCCCCCCTCTCCTTCCTCCCCGCCTTGCCCTTCGTCACACGGTGGTGTGAGTCTGTCCTTGATAGATGATATCCAAAAACGGGTCCTCTCCCTGCTGTTGGATGTGAGTGACAGGCAGATCATGACTGCTGCGCAGAAAGTGGCCTCAATTTTAAAATGTTTAACAAAAGAAATTTCTCATCCTAGGAAATAATGACTGAAAAGAGAAGAAAAATAATGGTTTGTTACTGCGGTTTTGGCTCCTTCCTGCTTTCATGGCTCCCGATGCTGGCTCAGCCACCAACCTGCCCTGATGGTTATTGCCAACTTTCGGGAGCCCGGGGCTGATGGTACAACCACCCTCCCCACACATTCCTCCATCAGGCTCTCCATTTTCTCCATACAGCTCATTTCATCAGCCAGCATGAAGGGAAGAAATCCTATCTCATCAAATGCAGTCTCTGCAGCCAGAGACTTTCCTGGCCCCAGCCTGGGATGGGGCTGGGTGCTGAAGGGGTGCCAGGAGCTCGGTGCAACAGGGTAAATGTCCACGTTCCAGGGCTGTAAGGGGAGACTGGATTTCTGATGTTCAAAATCAGGTGGTGGAGGAGGAGAGGATCCAAAAATTGGTAGGAAGAAGATGGGGAGGGAGAGAGAACAGTGTCATAACGGTGGCAGAGGATGGGGAGATGGTGCCCAGAGCCAGGCATGAAGCAAATGGACTGTTCAGAGTACACTTGCTCCTTTTGGCTCGTAATGCAATCGACAATCTTTTTTTAATTGGCTTTTCTTCTTTTTTCATCATTTGCCCATACTAACAGCCCTGCTACTAATCCTCAGAAAGGTAACATTTGGGAATAGTTTGCCAGCCAAAATACTAGGGGTGAGAAATTTAACAGGTTTCAGGATGGAGCTTGCTAAATTTATCAAAGATATTAAGCAGTGGATGTGTCTATGAGATTTGGTACCCTTGGAGTCCCCTTTGGGCCTGTTTCCTAGGTTCCTATCTCAAAGCACTCTGCAAACATTTAGCCTTTAAACCTCAACAACTGGCAAGCTGATATTATCACTTCTATTTTTTATCTAGGGAACATTAGATGCAGAAAAGGGTTGGTCAAAAATATCGTTGCCAATGAATTTAGTGGAATTGCTAACTGCTTAAAGAGAAGTACGTGCTTCAGTGCTCAGGGTCATAGCCTCCCTTGTGCTCACTTAGACCCATTTGTGCCTTACAAATGACACCCTCTTAAGATACCGGCTGGCCCCTTGGCTTCCTAGTTGCTTAATGTGACCTGTCTTTCCACCACTGCCTTTCACATTCCCAGTCAGATGGCACTGGGCATTTTAATACCTTTGACAGCTAGAGGGGTATAGGAATGCATCACATGTTATTCTTGATAGTTAATGGAAAACTAATGAGACAACAGCTGCCAAACGCCACTGCTTCCCACTCCGCACACACACAGTCCCCCTCACTCCTGTCTCCTCTCTGCGTCTGTAACAGCAGCACGACAGTGGCAAAGTCGGTGATTATGGCAGTGTGTGTTAGGATGGAAAGTGGGCACCTGGCCTTGGGAGCAGAACAGACCTTCACCCAAATGTCTCCGCTCTGCAGTCATAAAATTTCATACAAACTGATTTTTCCAGCTGCTTTGCAGGGCTTGTGAGGCACTTATCAGGGACAGCATGAGCGAAAGTAGAGAGGGAAAGGGAGAAACCCGCACATCTCACAGCTAGTTTTACACTGGTCAGGAGCAGGAAGCGATTTGTGTAGCCAGAAGAAGCGAACAGTGGTTAGTGAGAGCCCAAAAAAGAATTTTTTCTTTTCCTGCTTGATCAATGATTTTTTTTGTTTGTCATTCTTAGCATCCAATTTTGAAAATACAGTCTGCAGCTGTAAACATTAAAGCTCTTCACCTCCTAAGATAGTTACAGCATGCTTTTGGGGAATGAGCAGACACAGTCCTTCATTTCCACCTTGTAGAGCAAGAATATTTGTTCAATAAATTTTATTGCTGTAGCAGTAACTGTGGTAGTAGCTAAACTGATACAGGAGCTGACAGAATAGCTGGATCAATATCGATATCCTGTCAGGAGGAGAAAGAATTGCCATATAGGAAACTCTTTAGATGTTCATGAACAATCAACCATAAGATACTTTTTAAGAACAATAAATTAGCTGCATGGAAGTATTTGATGCTCAGAGTGCCTGACCCAAATGATATTATGTAGATACGTTTCAGCTTCTCAGAACTCTTTTACTTCTTTTTTGATGTGGCACCGTGCAAATACAGAGTCAAATTTGCACAGGTAGCTGGGACTGGATCATCTGCCCACTCGTCAGGACTGTTTGTTCAGGTCTACTGTTAAAAACGGTGAGTAGATGGTGGAGAATTATTTCTGACAAATTTAAAAGATAGCTGAACTCAAAAAGCTTGAAGGTAAATTCCACGTGATTGTTGCAAATATTGATTCAGTCTCACGGCTGCTACAAGACCTCTCTGGCACCAGAGAGGAGAAAAATTACACTGAAACCAGACCACTGTCTGCATTGCACAGAATTCCATTCTGGGCGAAAACCAGAGATTTTTGGAGGTGAGAAGTCAGGAGGTGAAGTTTCACTGCAGCAGAGACTTCTCAGAATCAGATTTTGGCAGGTTCTGATAAAGGAAAAACACTCTTTGCCTATAGCTATTTATGTAGGTATGTCTCTTGAATTGTCTCCTGCAACCTCAACATCATTTGTCAACAGTTCTTCAGCTAAAATAATGCATGACCCTCATGCATTGATCCACTGGCTTGTCCAGTGTAAGCCATAAGCAGCATGCTAAATTTCCATTGCTAAAGTCTCAAATACAATTTACTTCTTCTTGATCTTACATAGGCAGCCCTGTAAAGCCTCCATCAATGAAAATTGGCTATTTGCACTCAGAATAAGCAAAAGGGTAACAACTTATTTAACACCCTCTCGATCTGTCTGCTCAAAGGCCTTTTCTTTATGTATTTACTGCAGATAAAAGGCTCTGGGATAGCCAAACAAACTGTTGGTACTTATCCAAATTGAACAAAATCTTAGAAACTTTCCCCTCTTTTCTTGTGAGCAAATCCCGGCCACACTGAAATGAAAGGCAAAATTCCTGTCACTTAAATGGGGCTTCAGTCATTCAGTCCCCATGTTCCCAGCAATTACTCTATGGCCTGACGCCTTCCTTTCTCACATGATTGTTCCTTGTTCAAGACACAGAGGGGCCCCGGCACCAAGTGCGTGGAGCAAGCACGGGCAAGGGCGAGGTGGGCTGAAAGAAGATGCTCCGCTGAGCCAGCCGTTTTCTGTCCAGCTACCCTGCATTGCGCCTGAGCCAAGCAATCAGGGCTTGGTTGGGTTTTTTAATTCCTGTCACTTAAATGGGGCTTCAGTCATTCAGTCCCCATGTTCCCAGCAATTACTCTATGGCCTGACGCCTTCCTTTCTCACATGATTGTTCCTTGTTCAAGACACAGAGGGGCCCCGGCACCAAGTGCGTGGAGCAAGCACGGGCAAGGGCGAGGTGGGCTGAAAGAAGATGCTCCGCTGAGCCAGCCGTTTTCTGTCCAGCTACCCTGCATTGCGCCTGAGCAAGCAATCAGGGCTTGGTTGGGTTTTTTTTGCAGAAACTACTGGGCCTGAACGAAGTTATTTGTAGGCTGTAAACTCTCAGGGTTGGCAAAATGCTCCGTAAGAGCAGGTCTGCGTATCACTACTGGGGGCTGGCATCCTGCCTCTTCTAATGAAGCTCTAGTGCATCGCTATCTGCATAGGGTAGCAGAAACAAACTCACAAAGATCTGTGGAAAAGTACCTTCCTTTCACATGTAAATTCTAGTGTTTGTCACTGAATTAAATGAAACAACCTAAAATAATGATCTAATAAATAGTGGTGTACCATATCTTCACAGCATTTTGTGAGCAGTAATTATTGATTCATTAAAATAACATGTGCATCTCTTGTTTTTCCACACAGTGCAATGTGTGAAAGCAGCATCCACCTTGAATATTAATAGATGAATCATTTAAACAGTTTACAGCTTCAGTTCAGATAAACAATTAAGTGCAATCCATGTCTTGTTAGAGTAAGTTGAATACTTGGGGAGGAAAAAAAGCCAGCATTTCCAGTCATGACTAGGATAAACTCAGGGTGTATGGGAATAAGATGGGGAAAAAAATGTTTTGAGAACCATTGGGTGCACAGAAAGGTGTGTACATCACTGAAGATAAGTCTCTTCCTGAGACTGCCTGACGCTGCCCTTGGCCAGGCAGGCTGAAATCAGCACAGGGTTGCCTTTACAAAACATCATTGCCATAGGTCGTCCTACCTTCACTACTTGCAGAGAGATATGGAGGAAATGCACCCAATCTAACTTCAGGGAAGTCTAAAATTAATCCTCTCACCAGGTCTGGGTTAACGTTGCTGTCACAACTGATCCTGTTGTTGCAGTAGAGCCTACAGTGCTCCAAAAGCCACGAGGATGCCATTGCCCTGGGCACTGGGCACACAAAAGTTATGCCCCCCCCCGTAACGAAATCTCCAGCTGGGCTTTAAACTATGGGGAAGTGGTCAGAGGTGCCAGAGAAAGACCAAGGAGGGAGAAATGAGATTACACCTAATGGCTGTCCAGTGCTCTCTACAGGGAGAGACAGTCACCAGCCACAAGGACAACCATGGTCCCCATCCCTGGGCTTGTTCCCCCCTCACACCAATTTCCTGGATCCTTCGGTACCTCCCAGTTACAGATCGGAGTCTGAGCATCCTTGCCATGGTTACTCCAGCTGCGCCATGCAAGATGGCCAGAGGACAGCTACCCCGAGGTGGCTCCCATGGGTGACAAGCACAGGAGATGTCCAGAAGACACATGAGTTGGGGAGATTCTGAGCAAACCGTGAGCCAGAGAAGTCCAGGGTAACCCCAGGGAAGCGAACCCAGAAGAGGAAGGTCCATCCCTAAATATCTGTGAGTATATTGCTGTCAGCAGCAGAAAGGCCACCATGTAGATCAATCTATGATGAGAAAATCAAGGGCATCCTGCCCTGGAAACTTTATTTGATCTCTTCCCTCGGCGCACAGGTTACAGGCACTTTGGGCATGTGCCAGAAGGAAAAACACTCTGACTGAGGACACAAATCCTGCATTTCCAAGAAGTCCAACCCCAGTCCTTTATCTGGACAGAGCAGCCTGAAGCATCACTATTGTCAACAGCCCTACAAAAATTGAGCCGAAAGATAAAGTGCTCTGCTATAATATAAAAGCACACGCAGCAACGAGCTGTGCCGGGAAAGCTTAAGAACAGACTTACAGCTCAGTGGATGGAATTAGCAAGGGCTGGAATTGCTTTTACGACCTGGCTTCTCATTAACCCTGTGGTGCACGCAGGTTCCGCAACTCCTCAGCAGCTCTGCATGAGCACCACAGGACGGGAGACGGCTTCTGAGATGGTGAGCAAGCCTGTGAAAACTTATTCCTTATCGGCAGTGGGAAGGCAGGAAAAGTCAGCTGGCGGTTTTCCCAAGGTGAAGTATTTGCCCATCTGTCTGGCCACAATCTTCTTTCTTATCCAAACAATGTTGTGAAGTGTCTTCCACTAAAAATGTGGCTGCCTAAAGAGCTAGGTAAAGAATGAACATTTATGCACACACACACAGAGATTTGTCAAACAAGCCCTTTTTCAGAGACAATAAAACTTACAAAGATTTATTTTACATGTTTTCTTTCACCGTCCCTAGCATACAGCTGTGTGCAGCATTTCAGAGTTCCTTTGAGTGAAAGCCTCTGCTATAGTTATTAAAAAGAATTCATTAATTTGATACTGCTATTATGTCTAGGTCTTCAGCATTCTGTGCAAATGCTCCCCACCTGTTGGGATGAATATTGGGACATCTGCGTTCTCATCTGCGGGCTGCGTTGTGCCAGTTCCCAACAACAGTCTCACTGCATCCACATGAGGAGATGAGAGCTGATGCAACGAGTGGTTCTGGTTTATTCACTAACAGGTTGTGTGTTTTTCCGACAGTGAGCAGCCTGCAATAGCCATAGATCATGAGTTAGGTCTTGGCAAATATTTTTATAGGCAAGAAACCTTTGCAAATGAGAGCAGTTTCATTAAACTCAGAGCAAACACTGAAGGAAGACCATTTCTTTATAATATTTATATTTCATGTGACGATTTCTAAGAGAAGTGTAAGACAAAAGATAGGAATCATCTGATTCAGGTGTTACTGAATCAAAATTTCTTCAGTGGTGTCCAAGATTTCCTGAACACTCCTAAGATCTAGCTTGTGCACTTTAGTGAGTCCACGGGATTTGCTGTGGCACAAACATGTCTGAGATTTCCACGTGCTCTGGACAGATATTGGACAAACAGAGATTTCAACTCTGTGTCTCCAGCCCACTAATTCCAGTAAAGCAAAACTTTTACTTGGAAAAAACCATATCCAGAAACTGAATTTTCACAAGCTTTTGGGGGATGACATAAAAGAAAACAACCTCTTTTCTCTCCCATCCTCAGGGATGTCACCCACAACCCCCCTGGAGAATACATGTTCTTAATTGGCTTGATTAAGACCAATGAAACCATCTGCTCTGAGAAACAGTTACAAACTGATCTCAGGTGTTGCCCCCAGCCATCTTCAATTAAGGAGGGAGGAAACCATCTCACACCACAGTGCTTTTAAGGGCCAGTAAGGCCACCTGTAATCATTTGAGAGCTGTGATCCATGAAGCATTAGCAGGAGAGGAGAGTGCTAGGGCAGAAGCTGAGAGGACTGCTGTATTTCAGCTCTGGTGAGTTGATCCCATTTATTTTAGAAAGCTTTTTCCGACAAGTGTTGCTGACTTAGTACTTTTTTCTCTTGGTGTCAGTTGGGGAACTACTTACCACCTTCCTGGATCTTTGCCTTACATCTGCACTGAGAAAAGGGTAGAAGAGTGAAAGAAGGATTATCCTTAGTTCAGGGTAGTGCCTGTTAAGGGCTAATTTGGGGACAGCAGTAGTCACCATATAGCTGAGAATTTATGTGCTGTTACTGGTGTGAGCATTAGTACTGCTGGAGGGTCCTGCCCTACAGCAGGGCATCTCACCGGGCTGTGTGTGCGCTCCTGAGTGCCACGGTTTATAGGCAGAGTATTAAAAGCAGCTGAAATGAAAAGTGGGGCTTTTGTGAATGTGCTGAAGTTGTAAACTGCAACAGCTCCAGCAGGGGGGCAGATGGCTGCTGCACCCTTCGCAGCTGTATCTGATGCCAAACATCCTTCAACTGAAACAGCAGTGAAAACTTCATAGTGTTAGGGGCTTAAATTGGGTTAGCACCTCATGCTCAGCCCTAGGGTCCCCTATGGGCTTGCATACAGCATGCTTGGTAGGCTGTTGCTTGAGGGATGCTCACATGTGGGTGCCTTAAATGGAAAGGTATCAAAGGCAGGAAAAAAAGCACAGCTGTGACTCCAGCTTAATGTAAGTACAGGTGTTGCAGCAGCAGCATGGAAAATGGAGTGGCTAGAAACCCCTGCCCTCCTCTGAAGTTGCAAGGTAGGGGTTTGGACAGCTTATTTCTTCTGCCTACACCTCAAAGGGGATGGAGAAGTGGGATATAGATGGGAGGAATGCCAGAGAGCACTCTAACAGTGCCAGCTTAGGAGCCTTATCCCTATTTTCAGGCTATTTTATTTCTTAAACTCATTTTGCTGTGTTTTGACATTTTCCTTGGAAAGCACCCCTTCTCCTGCAGAGAACAAAATCAGTGTTTAATGTGTGCCCTAATGAAATTACTCATTCACTTACTCTGGATATTTCTTCTCTGTAACCCATTGGTCACAGCTAGGGTGAAAACCATGTTTCCCTCTACTTCTTGTTGTCATCAGTAATAAAACATAAGTTGTATTAACAGATCAAATAATGACCTGCTGTGAAACTTAAGACCCTGGAAGGGGCTATTGATTTAAGTGTGATGCCTGCAAGTGTTAACAAGCCTAGGACAGATGCAATGGTGTGCTTGCTCTCACCCTGCTCTGCTTTGTGCAGTTTACTCCTTGTAAAATCGGACCAATGTAGCTGCAGAGAATGGATGTTTCTGGCCTGGAGATCCAGAGCTTGGGATGGAAGGGGTTAGGGAACTTCTGTGTTTCCCTAGCTGTTATGCCACCAGGGCAGATGTCTGGTGAAGCCATTCTGACTGTCACTACCTACTTGCCCTTCCTGCTGGCAGAGATGAGCCAGGACCTAGTGTCAGGACCATGTTTTTCCGATGTCCCCTGCTGTGCCATGATGCTCTAGAGAACTAGGATCAGACCTCATATCCATATTGGGTGCCTGGGGCTACAAGGCATGCAGAAATGCCTTTTTCCACTCCCTTTTGATTTTTTTTTTTTCTTCCCCTGCCTTCCCTAACACCAAAGCCTGCGAGCGTACTGAACTTCACCTGTTTTCTTCAGTGGGAGAAAGATTAGATTTCTGTATTGGAACCTCATAGCTCTTATAACTTGTCAGGAATAATTAAGAAAAATGAGAATGTGAGCCTCAGCAAAAGGGATAAATCAGTGTAATGGAAAGTACCTAATTTGAGGGAAAAACAAAGGCCTTTGCCAAAGTTATTTATATGCTGTAGCTCTTCAGCATCAATATTTCTTTCCTCTTAAGAGGTCGCACTTCCCTGAGGACAGAGACAGGAAAACATGATCCTCTTGGGGCTGGTTAGTAACTAATCTGCTGGCCGTCTGCTTTCCCAGTAGCTCTGGGCACATGTGATGGAGGAGATAGAAACATGTATTTTTCTATGTCAAATCTAGGCTTGACCAGCTTGGATACTGGGTGGCTCCTTCCTGTTACCCCCTTGGACGCTTGCCTGCTCCCCAAGACTGAGCCTTCAGCCCTTATGAGGGTGATCCTGGCAGAGCAGAGATCAGCCACTGTGCTTTGTTTGCCCTACATGTGGAGCTGGCATGTAACAGTGCCAAAATAATCACCTGTGTTATGCATCAGGAAAAGTGATCCCACTATCCATCCTGAATAATAAAGTCCAGAGGAAGAAGGGTGCAGTGCAGGCTTACTCTGTCCAGCCTAACTTCTGTGTTTGGTCACGGGAGCCTCTTCTGAGTGATGTTTTAGGATTTGGGCTGTCAGCCTGGTTTAACCCCAGTCCACATTTTGGACACCTGTAATTAGGTGTCAGGAAGCTCCTCTGTGTTGCTACTACACATGGAGCTGGTTGGAGGGGATGATTAGAGTTAGACCTAGTTCACATGGAGCTGGTTGGAGGGGATGATTAGAGTTAGACCTAGTTATCCTGTTAGCCCCTTCCCAGACAGCTTCTGTCACATGCCACCAGCTGTTACGAATGTGCTCACTGAGAACAGTGAGCTGAGCACTTTGTTACAGCCAGTGCAGCTCTGCTCAGCAAATTATTTCTAATGAGTCCAGAGCAATAAATAACACCCGCTTCTGCTCTGCATAGCACCCTGTTAGCCTGCTGTGCAATGGCCCTGCTTCCCCTAGACCAGGAAAATACTGGACCTGCTTCTCTAAAGAGATGCTGCCTTCAGCAGTTTTCACTTGGGGTGGTTGGTCTCCTGATCATGAGAGCCAAGAGTTGTTCAGCTCCACATGTGCAAGGTCTCAACTGGCCTGTGTTGTACCAGAGCCTGGATGCCTCTTGAGAGGTCGTCAAAGGAGGTGTAAGACATCAGATCTTTTCTGTTTGCTTAGCTTTTTCCTCTCCCTGAGGGAATTAGGTTTTGGCAGTGTAAATTCATGTTTCAGTAGGCTTTTTTTAAAGCACATGTTACTCTATCCTGTTCTCAAAAGGGAAAGATAGGGCAGTGAGAGAGGATTTATTTGTGCATGCAAGATGGATCTCACAATAGAAAGGATTGACAAAGACTTTATCTGAGCAACTATCTGAGTCTTGTACAAACAGATCTATCCATCTCTGCAGAACTAGGCAGCTAACTGCTTGTGTTGTTGGGGGGGGGGGGGCCTTGGGAAAGATAGGGCAGTGAGAGAGGATTTATTTGTGCATGCAAGATGGATCTCACAATAGAAAGGATTGACAAAGACTTTATCTGAGCAACTATCTGAGTCTTGTACAAACAGATCTATCCATCTCTGCAGAACTAGGCAGCTAACTGCTTGTGTTGTTGGGGGGGGGGGGCCTTAAATCAAACATGCAGCAAAATAAGAGACTGAGACAGAGTCCTGGGTAATGCAACTCTGAACAGGTTTTTTCTTTTTGCTGCTCAGATTCTTAGTCTGAGACTAAACATTTGAAAGCAGTGTGAACCTTTAGCAGATAAAGATGTGCAGTAAAAGGTGAAAAGAAACTAGGATTGTTGCTTTCTAGGGAAAAATATTATTTCAAGGCTTTCTGGGAGAGCATCTCAGCTTGGTGAGCAACTGGAAGGTGAGAAAAAGGCAGCATGAATTTAGATACAAGCTCAGACCCTGCTGCTGGATGGACTGGAATAGATCCCAATTGCATGTACCACTGCATCACACTTACCATTACTGACTGGGGCAGCTCTTCTGGAGCCCTGGCCGCTTGCAGGGCCCTGGTCCAGAGGTCCCCTTAGGTGCGGAGAGGACTCGAGAGCAAAAAGCTGCTGCCTTAAATTTATGCAGCAAAAGGATTTCCTGATGGCAGGAAATCCCCATCATCTTTTTACCATCAGCACAAAGCCAGCTGTCCCCTTTTTTCCCCCCCTTACTTTTGGCAAAGATTTAGGATTTTTCAAAGGGAGCTAGGCATCAATTCCTTCTATTCCAGTGGCTGCTCATGCGCAAATGCTTTATCTGGTCCTTAGTGCCTAAATCCAATATACTTGTCTTTACTCCTTAGCTCTGTCTATATCCTTTTCCTAGATTGGCCTCACTGCATATTTTGTTCTCCTTCTTCCTTTAACAATTGCCCACCCAGCTGAGCTGTAATGTTTTGTCTCGCTGCAAAGGTGCAGAGAGAGAAAACAAAAGCACTCTAGTGAGATGCTGAGAAACCCAACTGTGAGCAAGGGTCTGTTCTGTTTGCAGCCATGCTTGGCAGACCAAGAAAAACGGTCTTTGGCCTGTATAAATATGAATGATGCAAAAGGAGGATTAGATGCAGTAAAATGTGGTTGTTTACTCACTTTCACTGGTATTAATAAGTATCCTGTGGAGAGGATAGGAGAGGTGTTGCTATTACTCTGCAAAAGTGCATAAACAGGTTTAAATAAAAAGAATAAAGGAAGCTTACCCAAAATTCTAATTTACCATGGCCTTTGGCTAAAGGCACATATTTATGATGTGGTGACAATGTGGGCATGCATTGGTTATGCTATCCAGACAGGAAAACAGATGTGGAGAGAGGTTTAGGGTGTGATTTGATGTTGTATCTAACTAGGTTCCTGCTACTGAAAAGTGCAGCCATCACCTTTCCCTACCAGCTCTCAGCTGCACCCTCCCCCTGCTTCCCTTTCACCCACTCAGGGCAAATTAGGTCAAGAAACTGATCTCCTGGAAGACTTTTCTTTTTCTTCCTCCCTCCTGTCAGATCAGCTCACTGAACTGACTCATTGATGGTCAGCAGCTGAATGCCCTGCAGTGCTGAAGAGCCCTTGCAATGGAGAAACAACTTGGTCTTTCCCCAGCCTGTTGCCATGCTGCAGGGTGCAAGGTGTGCTGAGGAGGTTGCTCATAAGCAAGCACCAGCCAAGGCAAGGAGCAGGCTGGCTTCTCTGGCGTTAATGGGAGCAGTGTGGCGAGACTGTGCTCAGGGAGTAGCAATGCACTTGGAGGGAAGCACAGACTCCCCTTGCTCCCAGCCTTTACTGCTCATCTTCCTCCACCCTAGGTATCTGATGTCCCAAGCATTGGGTTTATTCCTATATAATTTTCTTTGCCAGCATTGATGCATCTCCTCGGGAAGCTCATTTTGCAGCTGGGGGGAGCCCACAAAGGAACTAAAAGAGAATGGGTTCAATAACTCCCCATGCTGGGGGGAGTGGAAGCTCTCAGTGTGATGGAGAGAGAAAAGGACAAGGTGGCTGCAAAATTATCCCTGGCCACAAGAGGGTGGCCTAAGGTGGTACTTATTCTGAAAGGTCTCATATTTTGAGGTTACAAAAAGCTGCTTCTGTGCATTTCCTAATTCTAGCCAGAAGTGCCAGTGCTGGAATATAAGGAAGACTGATTTAGCTGTTATTTTACTGCTGTGGTTTGCAGATCAAAGGGGTTTAGATAGTTTACTTGGACAAATTTTGCATAAGTTTTCAAACTTTCTGGGTGCTTATCAGCATGATGTTAACTCCAGCAGGAATGAAGGATGCTTGAAATCCTAAACAGTTGGTGAATTGGTCATAATCTCCAACTGAGCAACAGTGCCTAAGAAGCTCCATTTATGATCTGCAGAGCTGCAGAAAGTGGGATGCTTTTCTACTTCCACATCTGAAAAAAATGAAACATAAAAGACTAGTTTAATTCATTGGAGAGAAAGAAGAGGAAAGTAAACTCCCCCCAAATGCTTCTGTTTTTTCCTCTGCCTTTATTTGGTTATTAGCTTTGTTACCTTAGTTTCAGACCCCATCTGCACATGGCAAAACAATGAGATTTTTCATGTTTCTCATAGCTGGTACAGGCATAACTGCAATTAGAGATGACTTGGTTTTGCATTGAACCAACAGCTGGAAAAAAACCTTCTGATGGATGCTCTGTCCAGGATAACTGATGTCAATCACATCATTACCATGGACTTTGCTACTTGTTCCACACATCGAGCTGCAAAGAACATCCTATTGTCCCAAGGGTTTTTGTTAAGGATTGGTCACGGAGGAATGAGGGGGGCTGCATTTTGTATTGAATTTGTGCTTTTTAGTGTATATTTATCCTAGATTCCTTTCTTATGAAGAACAGCTATTATTACAGCTGATGGAAAAAGTTGCAGAGAACCAGCTTAGCAGCAGGCAGCCTGTAGTTAAATGGAGATGAGGTGTGTTTGCAGGGAAAGAGGATCTTGGTGCCTTGAAATCCTTGCTTCAAAAGGGCTACAACAGGCAGCCAAGACGTGGTGGGTGACATCTAAAGATTTCTCAGTGGAGAGGCAATAGTCCTGGGGGAAAACATAGGAGTTGGGTGGCCCCTGTGAATTGAGCCCTAAGCAAGAGGAAGTGCTGGTGGTTATGAAGCAAGATAAAAAGTGAGAGTTGCCTTTCTGCACCAAAGGGTAGCAGTTCATACGTGAGCTGTGTTCTCAGATCCTCCATGGAGCCCTCAAGTCAAGCAGCTTCACCCCACAATGCTTCTGAGGCTGATTATGCTCATAGTAGAACTTAGCTGTTTCACAAAGCAGCTAAGGCAGATTTTCAGGCCCAGGAACACAGATTTTTCTGCAGGGGGTTAATTTTCCTTTTTATTGCTTTATTTTTTTCCTTTGCTAGAAAGGTGTTTTGATTCACAAAGCAGCGAAACCATCACATGTTATTGAAGGGGACAGTCCTGAAGAGTGTAGGTTTTGAGAAACTGTTCCGCATGGCTTCACAAAGAGCCGCAGCATGCCCAAGGACTTCCATGTCTGACGGGAGATTAGTGGAGTACTAATGAAAAGAAGCTAAAGAGAACCTGGGTAGCCATTGTACCAGGGAATTTGGCAAAGATGACTAAAGCAGAACTGCTTCTGTTTCTAATTTCCTCCTTCAGTGCTTAATGATTACTAATGGAGAGGTATTCCCCTGGAGCCTGGGTGCTGAGCATCTTCCCTGCAGCTTGCTGGGCCTTTTCTATTTGAGTTGAGCTCTGTTACTTCAGCTGCAATGCCAGTCAAGCTTTGAATGCTAAACACTCTCATTAGTATGGGTAATGATGATGAGGAAGATGCCTCCAGCTTTCTTTGCTGATGACTTTTTCCTCTGGGAAACTGAAAGAAAGAGGGGTGTTACTGAGCTTGCATCCACATCTTGCCAGCCCTATCTCACACTTTCGGGTAGGATGGCAGCAAGTGAAAGTGTCAGTGTGATGTAATTTGGGGGAATGCTGCATCCTCCCAAAACCACATCAAAGGGAAAGTTGCTGGTGCCTTGGCTCTCCTTAGTGAGGAAGGATGCTTGCTTGAACTGAGCATTGCAGCTGGATCCCCTGGCCTGGGGGAAGTGACTGCAGCTATGTGCAAGGAAAGGAGGAGCAGGAAGATCAGAAGCTGCTGGGGTGGCAGATAGGCACCAGCAGGACAGTTTGGATTTGTACTGCAGCAACCATGTGAAGGGGGCTCATCCTCCTTAATGCACACTGGCTGCAGGACCAGACCTCGTGGTGGTTCTGTGCAAGCAGAGTAGGGAGGTCAGTGCAGAGAGGTGAGGTGGCATCCTTTCTCCTGCAAATAGACACATAGAACTCCTGTCCCCCATTGCAGTGGCAATTATGCACAGGTAAATGGACTCTTGAGACCCTTGGAATGAAGCTTCAGGTCTACTCTTGTAGGCTTATTGTAGCCTCTGTTATAGGGGCAGATTCCATTTTTAGGAGGCAAGTGAGACAATGTCATAAGGAAGAAAAAAAGAACTGGCAAAGTGAGCATTATGTCCCCAGAACGACCAAAATTAAACACCTTGCCCACTCTTCTTTTTTTGTCTAGGTGTCATCCATCACTGCTGCTGTTCTCATATTCAAATGTATGTTCACACCCTACATTTCTATTTTAAAGAAACAAGTTCAAACCAGATGTAAATGTGGTGATTGCTCTGAACTTCATTGATCTCCATGTGCTTGCATGAACTATGAATTCATGCTGGAAGTGGAGTTATTACTCAGATGGTCATTAAATACCTCTGTGCTGCAAATGCTGGGGGGTTTTAAGCTTTTTTTTTTAAAACAGTATTGCCGTAATTTCATGAATTTCATTCAGATTTCACATCATTAGCTTTTCTTATCCCATTAGTGAATATAGAACAGCAAGAAAAATAATGAGACAAAAACTATGCCAGTGCCCAGCTGTCTTTGTTTTTCCAGCACAAAAGATCCTGCCTCTTTTAAGTAAAACTTCTGTTTGTCTGTAAGTGAACCTGCTACAGGATTACAATAATGGACTCTTTCAAGGGAAAACAATAAATACGGTATCAGCTGACAGATGCTGTCCTTCCTGGCTGCAGTGTTATATCCATTATTTAATAAGATACACATGATGTTCAGGAGAGATGGAGTGATGAGGTGTAACTTTATCTTTCTGCACCACAGAGGAACCTCCAAAGAGATTAACAGAGGAGGAAGGAGGGGAAACTTTTCTTTTGGGTTTCTGGTGTCTTACGACTGCAGCTTTTGGTTTGCAGCCAGGACCTTGGAGGAGTCCTACTGGATGAAGACTGAATGCACAGAGCTGCTAGTAAGCTTTCCCATCACCGCTGCAGCAAATGTTTTCTTTCTTACTATTTATTAGAAATTGTCTACATAAGGTGAAGTCAAGTCAGGTCCAGCTCAGATGGTCTTCATACTATTGATTAGAAGGAGGCACAGGGATAAACGTGTTGCTATGAACAGTTAGAGTCAAAGAAATAACTGTGGAGCAGCTTCATGCTGGAGGCATGGATTGAGAAGGGCAAGCGTGGCTCACTCAAATGTTAGCTGTTCCTCTGAAGCTGTTAGCAGAGGGTACAGAGGGGTTTTCTTAGGATTGGCTGGCAAGTTTTGGAGAAAATAGATTTTGGAAAACAGCATGGATATGAAATGAGGATATGTGTGTTCTGAAATTAGCTTTAATAGTTAATGAGTGGTGTAGTGACAATTAGGAGAACAGGCAGGGCCTTTTTGACCAAAGTAGGTGTATTTTTCAGCTGAGCTATTCTCGCCTAGCTGAAATTGGGGAGGTTTCTAGGTTCTGGGGAAGAGATGAAAGTCTCATCTCTGGGAATTGGTCTGATAACAGCAGTTTGTTCCAAGTTGTCTTCCAATGTAGCTGCTAATAAATACTGTGAACAGGTGTGAACTAGCTCTTAGATCTGAAAGACAATGATGTTCAGATGTGAGATCAAACATAGCAGGTAGTCCATATGTCTAGACTGGAACAAAAAATATAAACCAAACCCCTCGGTTCATGCAGGTCAGATCTATTTCAGAAGCAGGCTTTGCGTCTGGCTACTAGGATATAAAGCTCATTTGGCTCCCTGCCAGCAGAAAACAATCCTCACCCACAACCACCCTGGTTTTGCTATCACAAGACAACATACTCCACGTATGCTGACTTCCTCTGATCTGGCCTTGCGTGTTCAACTGCTAGCAATTAGTCTGCCTAAATCTCATTTCTTGGGTATTACGATTCTGAGGAAAGGGCCAGTGCCTGATTCTTAAGAGGGCAAGGGGTTAACATGTTTAATAAAAATCTTCTGTCACTATAAAAAGATGTATCCTTATCTCTGAAAGCAACATATTCTATTACCCTGGAAATGACTGATTGGCCCTAATGAAGCTCCATGGGGAGAACATACAGCAATATGGCTGGCTCTGGTTACCTTAGCAACTCTCTCCTTGAGAATTCAGAGGCTAAATTTATATAAAATTGGAGATCTAAAAACATCTGACAATATTCCAACAGAGAAAAACGTTACCCACTGAAATTAACCTTGATTAAGAAAGATGATGTTGCTGTAATTGATTCGGTGTGTGCCTCCAACAGAAGGACTTTGAATGCTTATTCTTGTCATGAGTCAGGGAAAGCAACAGGCAGCTCCGAAGGGGCCCAAAGGAGCATCCAGTGCAAATCAGCGGGGAGGCTTATGGAGTAAAAAAAAAAAATCAGCAAGATGGGGAGAAACTGCCTCTATGTAATTTGGAGCTGTCCAACTGTGCATGTTGTTAGCTTTTGCAACCCTACCGCCATATTACTGTTTTTCTACTACTTCTAGTGGTGTTCTTTGGGTTAGAAACTCTTCATCTATCAGGCAAGGTCTATTGCTTTGCTTCTTGAAGCAGCTAATTGGGTCTTGACCTAGACTAGGAGAACTGAAGTTTCTCAGTAATGAATACAAATAATGGACCAGGTACTCTGGTAATACAAGCAGTCATATGTGCGTTGACTTAACTGGAATATAATAATGTACTTCCCTGGATGTCAGTGCAGATAGTCTTTTACTGTTGCTGAGCATCAACAGACACAATAATGCTGTGTAACTTTGAGAGAAGTTTCAGAGAATAATGCTTGTAATTCTTCAATCTTTAGCTTTTAAGCACTTGGACTTTGTAGATCACTTTAAAGGTGGATACATTGCTGCTACTTATTGTCTTAATGCCTTTAAAGATGATCTGGACCGACTCAGTTTTTGAGGACTGAAATGGAGACATGTCTGCAAACTGAGTGGGGAAAGGTAAAGTGACTGGAGAAACTCTGAGCTCCTGTGTATGAAGTGCAAAGAGCTGCTGCTGGCTGGGATCAGGGACTGAACCACTTCGGGCTGCAGAAAGTGGTGGTTAATTTTACTTATGGAATTTGTTGCTGGGGGAGGTCAGCAGGCCAAATACTCCAGTTGGGTTTTAAATAGGGCTGGATAATTTCATGATGTCTAACAACATTTGCAGCTCTGCAAGGCAAGCTAATGAGGTTAATCAAATCTTATGCTTCGGGGAACTGCCTTGCCATGCAGGCCTGCCTCAGTGTAAACACTGCAAAATGCTGCATTACGGGTGTTTGACCAAAACTGTCAGGAGGCTGCGTCAGTGTTGTGGTTTAACCTCAATCGGCAACTGAGCACCACACAGCTGCTCGCTCACTCTCCCCCCACCCCCTCCCCCGGGTGGGATGGGGGAGAGAATTGGAAGAGCACAAGTGAGAAAAACTCGTGGGTTGAGATAAAAACAGTTTAATAATTGAAATAAAATAATAACAACATAATACACAAAGCAAGTGATGCACAGTGCAATTGCTCACC
>NW_008795035.1:7716973-7722936 GCF_000699145.1 Aptenodytes forsteri
CGGTGTGTTATAACTTTGTTCTCATCCTAAATCCAAAACACAGCACTGTACCAGCTACTAGGAAGGAAATTAACTCTGTCCCTGCCGAAACCAGGACAGTCAGTGAGCTGGTTCTCTTATTAAGCTAGAATGATCTGGATTTGATCTGATATGGAAAAATGGAATATCCCTCATTACTTCTCAGCTTATTGCTCCCTGAAATGCAGCTGCACTGGCCTCTACTAGAAGAAATCAGGGCAAATGTGCAGCCACAAAAACCTTGAGGAATTAGCAGTTACACTCCACTGCTCTGTGATGAGTGTGGATCTTAGTGATTGCAGTCCCTATTATACTCAATGTTAATACTCTTAGGGCAGCACTTTCCCACTGTAGTGTAGCTTGCCTTCTGCTGGGTCAGAAGCTCAATAACAGATTAGGAAATGATGCTAATAAATGAAGGGCTTGCACAGGTGAGGCAGGGCATGGTTGCACAAAGATTTGTGTCCCTTTCCTCCTTCCTCACTTAGTGAAAGCAGTATAATTTCATTTAAAGGTTTTCCCTGTAAGGCTTGCCAGTGACCCTGGCTCAGCACAGGCAGTGGGGACTTTGGGGATGCCACAGAGCTTGGGACCACCTGGGCTCACTGCAAAGTAGCATAGATCCTGTGCTGTGTTAATGTGGAGTATCATTTTGATGAGCACCTAACTTGGTTCTGATCTAATGATGTAATGGAGGGAAGATCTTAGCCTTTTGTTCCTATTCTGATCAGTCACAAAGGGATTATACTGCTGTAAATCTGTTGACTTGTTTAGGATTTATACTCTGAAAATTGATGGCAGGATTTGGCTGGCTGCTTTTGTTTTCCTTTCCTTGCTGCTTGGCTTCTGGATGTGATGCTTGTAATTGAGAGCTGAAAGCAAATGCAGAGAGCTTGGCTACTGAACAGCTTCACTTTCAGTCTCCCTGTTTGCAGAGCGTTATTGCTGTCTTCAAAGGAATCTGGAAGGAAAATGTTCCTGGCTTGATCATGGCATTAATCCAGGCTGAGCCAGGTGGGCTCAGGTTACGTTTGGCTCTTCAGCTATATCCAACAGGTCCAGAGCCATGGGAGATGGAGGAGAGCAGAGCTGGAAGGCGGCACACGTTTCTACATATTCACTTGGTGGTGTCTTTCCTTTGCTTTTGCTTCTTAATCTCTCTTCAGCTAGCACTGTGTATTAGGCTGAAGTGTGTGTTAGTGATGGTTGAAAAAAGCTCCGTGTTTTCATGGGCTTTTCAATATTGTGCCTGAAATATTCAAGAAGACATGAAAATCTTAAGCCAAGTCTTCTGGACTTCCCTAAATGGTCATCTCCTTAGAATTCACAATAAGCAAAGGTATGTTTCAAGTGTGAAACAAGAGGAATTAAAAACACCTCACAGGTAGGGAAAGTCCAAGTTTCTCTGAATTAAGACAAAAAGGAGTGCAAGGTTTGGGCTGCAGATGTTTTCAATATATCACAGTAATTAGTTCTTCACATTCAATTATTGCTTAAATGTAAAATAATAGATGTAATGCATCTTCCATTCATGGAAATGTGATTACAGCTTCCTTTTTTACAAATAATTGCATGATGACCATGCAACATAATATTTTTGAAAATTAATTATGGAGGAAGATGACTAAGAATTCCCCTCTGCACACTTATGCCACGCTTGGGAGTTTCTAGAAATAGCACATGATGTTGACCTCTGGCTAACTCAAGCCAACAGAGAAATCCAATAATCCCCGTAAAAATTACACTTTCATTGTGTATATAAATGCATATATATGTATGTTATACATAATGCGTAACTGCTGTGCAGGATTGGACTACCTGCTCCATTCAAATAAATCTCCTCCAGTGCTGATTCTCAAGTGGTTCTTCCCCAGGTGCCATACTTGCTGGATAAGTGTCTCAGCAGAGTATTGTCTGGCAGTGAAGAGTTTCTAATACTCTTAGTTGTGCCACTTCAAAATATCCCTGAGAATCTCTTTTGAATGGAAAAAATTACAAAGGTCTCAGATATTGAGGGGAAAAAACCTCTAAATATGAGGTTAACTGATGGTTAACCCACTTGATATGGAAACTTGATGCCAAACAGGACTGACAGAGGAAGGTGATGGCATATACATGTGTGACATCTTATGGCATTGCAGTGGATGATAGTCTTCTGTCAAGGCTTCAGCTCGGAGCCAGCAACCTGTCACAGGAATTTACGGAGTGAAATTTTCTGGTTGCCTTTTGAGTCAAACACGGTATCACCAGACTTGGCCTGCCTGGCCATTAATGAATATAAGGATAGGTACATTGGGTGGTATTAAATTGCTATGGTGGTTTTCCTTTATAATTTACATGAAAGTTACTTCCTATGGTAAGGAAGGAAGTCAGTCCCTGCTGGGCAGGGTGTGCTGTAATTGCCTATTGTGAAGGTCTGAGATGTCTTAGCCAGGCTGTAAAGGGAGCTAATGTAATGTACAATTTGGGATAATGTATATTTTGCAAAGATGGATGGCTTGAAAAGAAAAATGATCTGTAGAGAGGCAGGTAGTCAAGGATGCAATCCTGTATCCCTATGACATACTTCCCTTACCCTGTCCTATCTAACCAAGTGATGGAAGTAGGGGGGTTCATAAAGTCCCATAAAAACCAACAGCCAGATAACTGTCAGATCTGTGTTCTGCTGAATAAAAGCTGGTTACAAGGTATTGATAACCACTCATCTGATCTCTTGGTACCCTTGGTCCTTTAGATTAATATTTTTAATCCCATTTGACAGTGAGATGCTCAGCTGTATGGCTCAATACAGAGACAAACCTTATCAGACAATCCAGAAACTCATCAAGTTCTTTTGGTTTTGCAAGGCAGGTTTTGAGATGTTTCCTTCTGGTACTGGCCACGCACATGGCATCTGTCTGTCACCTTCCAGCACGCATTTGTCACTCAATAAAGGGTGTGGAGGAGCAACCTGAGCATAATGAAAAACGCTGGATAAAAGGAAATTGAAAATTAAAGTCCCTGGCCTTTGGAATTAAAGGATGAATCAATC
The DNA here is from genome assembly GCF_000699145.1 of Aptenodytes forsteri. NCBI lineage: Eukaryota > Metazoa > Chordata > Aves > Sphenisciformes > Spheniscidae > Aptenodytes > Aptenodytes forsteri. Next base: position 7,720,023 of record NW_008795035.1, read on the forward strand.
ACTGGCTAGCTCGTTCCCCTTAGGGGAGTCCACCAGCCTCTTGCAGCCTGCACTGTAAAGAAGCTTACAGTAAAATATGCATTTCATTTCACTTTGTTGAGAGGAAGAAGGGCAAATGAAATGACCAGAGGAGAGGCAGATGGAGAGTGGAGCAGAGTCGGCACTTTCCATTATGTTTCATTTGTCAAGCCAGTTAGTCTTACTGCAGAAATAATCTCAGGTTCTCTGGCCTTTTTTCCTCCAGACACCTGCTGCCCTTTTGCAGTGATTTATCTCCTTGCCCCATTCATCCTTGCTGGAAGGGAGAGAAGACGGTTTAGGGAGTGTAGCTGGACCCTCAGCTCAGAGGCAAGCACTGTCCCCGTTTTGATTGTGGTTTGAGAACCTTGATGTTTCTGTGGGAAACTTAAAGATTTCTTTTTTTTATAGAGCTGTTGGCCAGCATCTAAAATATCTATCCAGATATGTTTTGAATTGGATTTGTCAGAGCACATCTCCAAAATACTGGGTACATCTCCACCAGAAACTAGTAGATTTGACATGCAGCACATAGTGATTTAAGAAAGCAGGAGCTTCTGTACAATGGAGCTTGTAAAATAATTAAGCTAAAACTTTTCCTTTCTCACTGCTAATGGCATTCTTCTCCCACATGCTGTCCTCAAGGTCTGCTCATGATGGGTATGCTGTGGTTAGGTTCTGCTACCTGTGAATACCTATATGTCCGGTCTAAGTTATAGGCACTGCGATGTATTCCCTAGCTGAAACTTAATGCAGTTTTAATACTCAGCAGTGCTGAATTGCTGTGCTGCTGGGAGAGGTTAGAAGCTATTGCTTATACAAAAGCTAACAATTAGCAATTTTTGGTAAGGACATGAAGTATATACTTGTACCTGTGTTCAGCTCCCTGCAGGGGCCAGTTTACAGTCCAATTAAACAATTACAAATCATTAAACTGAATCTTGAGAATCCTCTGGGCTCTCTAAACTGCTATTTACATAATTCTACAACTAAAAATAATGAAGATAAAGCAATCGGGTGGCTGTGGAACATCCTTTTCAAGTATATGAAAAGTTAATTGTCTTCACTTCATTCCCAAGTGTGCAAACACTGTCTTGTTTGATAGTGACAAATATAATTCTGGGGGTATTTTACCCACCTGACATTTTGAAGAGGGAATAGGCTGTACTTAGTTCAAGAGGCATCATCTTGGAGAAAATATTATTACTCTATACAGGTCCATCACCCTGTGGTGTGTTCATTAAGGGAATATGATGTTGCTGAAAGATGTAACTTCTGAAATAGCCTCTGCTAGACTTGATGATAACATGAGGAGGAGGGAAGGCTGGAGTGAACTTTCCCGATCTAAAGCCTGGTAAAAGGGAGTTTTGCCTTTCCTTTTTCTTTCCTGTTTATCTACAAGTTCATGCTGTCATTCAGATCAGAAATGCCATGATGACTTATCTTTGTACCAAAGATTTTTAACTCTTACAAACTCGGAGCTGTCGTTGGAGCCCCTGAGGTTCTGGCTCTGGCTGTATGCTTCTGCTCCACAGCAAGAAGTGATCCACCGCAGGGAACAAAGCCAAACCCCCCAGTTTCAAGGCAGAAGTAACCCTCTTCTGATACAGAGCTAGGGAAGGACTGACAGATGCATTGCTGTGATCTCTCCAGGTTTCCCTGATTTCACAGTAAACTATATCCTTGTTACTACAAATAAATGTCAGAGTTGATTGCAGCCCTGGTCTTTCTGAAAGCTTTTTGTTCCTTCAGTCTATGTGTTAACTGATTACTCACAGCATCCAAACTCTCCAGGGCAGCAGGGACGGAGGACCAAAGATCCTGGCTAGGTTTGTAATTCTTAGAGCTGGTATCCAGTCTGGGATGTGCAGAGAAGGCATGTGGTAGAGGACTTGATGAAGGGAAACCACTACATGGCTAGATCTGACTTTGTTTCCAACCCTGCTTCTACTGAGGGACACAAAGAGGCAGAGATGTTATTTCAGAGGAGAGTGAGTGTGGCACGGGGAGCCTCTGGAGATTTGGTGCTGCACAGCATCTGTTCCAATCAGTCTTCAAAGTGACACTGAGTGTATGCGCCTCTGGGACATTCAGCATCCCACAAGCTGCATGGCAATGCAGCTACCTCTGCGCACCCATCAAGTGCCCCCACCTTGATGCTGGTGGAAGTGGATGACTGCAGGGTAAGCATGTTGGCTGCACCTAGCTCCACTGACAGACAGATGGCACCTCCAAGAGGCACAAACACCTGAATTTGGTGACACTTTACTATCCTGAGCTGACCTGTGCTCCTCCTCAACAAGTGACAAACTGCTGCAATTAGAAGCACATTATCAATCCAAAGTGACCTTGCCCTGTCACAGCCTGTGAGATACCCTATAAATCACAAGACACAGTAATTACCAGAATTAGGCAAGGGATTCAGGATTGTTCTGGGTAATAACATCACTGCAGATCCTCCTAGAGACTTCTCAGCTTTGAAAAAGCAAGACTCAGGGTTCCCTCTGGTGTCCTTCGCTAAGCCTTTTATTGTATCTTTTGGGCACATTTTATGATGATCCAGCTTTCCTCAGAGCTTGCCATGACTGTTGCTGGCTGGTAATGGCCTCAAGAGGCTTTTTAAACTTGAACAACGTGATATTTTGTTTACAGCACCCTTATACTTGGCTATGATCTTGAGTAGAGGGGGCACATAACCTAGCAGGCTGGAGTGAGAGCTATGATTTCAATAACGTGAGGATTTCTTGATTTCTTTACCTTTTCAGGGAGGTTTTCTTACCTGGATTTCAAGGATAAATTCAGTTGGCAGCTTATATGCGTTTCTAAGTGTAATATAAGTAAAGAAGCAGTGCCTATTGCCATGGGGGGGGGGGGGGGGAAAACCCCCCGAACAGGA
>NW_008795035.1:7723159-7736203 GCF_000699145.1 Aptenodytes forsteri
GACGGAGTAGGGGGTGGGGGGGGGGGGGGGGGGTGAGAAGCCCACCAGAATGGAGATCAGATGAGAAAAGGACCAGTATTACATTGCAAAATGTGAAACAGCACTTTATTTGACTGGTGTAATTCTCCTTGGTCTCACACTTCCAGGTGGATTAGAGCCCTTGAAACAGCATATTCCTTGTCTTTTTAACTTAAGGAGAATTTAACCTGCCTGTAGAAATTAACATTTGCAAAAGACATAAAGGCTGGGGATTCCCAGTGCAGAGATGTGAGTCAGCCGCTGCCCCCAGCTGCCTGCTCCTTCGGAGCAGCTCCAGCTCCCCTGCGACATGCCTTCTGGCCTGGCTAGGAGGATGAAATGGAACCAGAAGTAATAGAGAAAAGAGTTAGTTGTCTGGAAGAGGAATGAAAAACCCTTGTAACTGCTGTTGGAATCCTGCATGCCTGCTGAAATGCTATCTGTGTCTTCATCCGAGCTCTATTGAGACACCATTTAAAGGCTTTCAACATTTCTCCCAAAACTTCTCACTCACCAAAATCTAGGTTTTCAGTACAAAAATGGCATCTTTGGTAATGGAAAACATTTTAGTAGTGATTCAGAAATGGCTTAAATAAGCTTTCCTGCCAAAAAAATTCCCATCCCAAAGCAGGTCCATTAAGAACCCCTGAAGAACTGGTGCCTTGGCATCTCAAATTCTCTTGCAAAATCCTGCTCTTGGTTTTTCCTTCACTGGAGCTGTCTGAAGGGGGAGGGTGCTAATCTCCAGCTGTGAACATCAGCATTGTGTGGCTCTTGTGCCCTTGTGCTTCACATGGCTGCCCAGCAGAAGCACTGCTGGGCTCGGTGCTCAGCAGAGATTGGGCTCTCCTGTCTGGCAAGCCAAATGATACAGGTTGTGTGCTTGACATGAGTCATGTGAGTGGAAGATATTCTGCCTGTGCTGGTTATATGGCTAAACCTGGCTCCTGAGCCAGAACATAGTCTTGCAGAGACCAAAGCCTGAAGTCCTTGCCTCTTTTTTAAGAGTAAAAGGCCAGGGTAAATCTTACATCCTGCTTTCTTGGATAAAATAGCACCCTAAAGCAACAAGATCCTGTACTTCATGACTGACCTGCCTAACCCAGGATGTCTGTTGTAGAGGCCATGGGCTTTTTGGTGGGGTTTTCCTAACAATAGGAGAACTTCAAATAAAGCCCCTGTTCATAGAGATGTGTAGCTGAAATTTCTCCCAACTGTTCAAGGAAGGAAGCTGGGCCTTAAGAGGAAAAGACTGTCTGAGTCATGTTTCTTCTACTTCCTATAGTTATTTTGGAAGCATACAGGGAGGGGGGGAGCAAGACTTAAATGGTTCTTTTTTTTTATCCAGCGTCACTAATGTCACCAGGAACTCGGCCATTCATTTCAGTGGAAGTCCTTATTACTGCACTTCATTTTTTCAGTTTGCCTTTAGCACTGCAAACTGCAGTGTGTTTTGGCTTCACTGGGAGGTGTGTTGAACCCCACATCCTCTTTTGCTGTTGTTCCTCTCCCCAGGAGCTGAACAGGAACTTTCCACTTAGAGTTAGTTATGAGCTGACTTCATACTTCATCAGTGAACAGGGCAATGCTGTTACAGTCGGGGACTGCACAGACTGTGTATCCCTGTGTCCATGTAGGGACAAAGCATCACTGTCCTACGCTAATGGCTGTTACACAGTCTGTGCAGTCCCCGACTGTATCCCTGTATCCATGTAGGGACAAAGCATCACTGTCCTACGCTAATGTAAAAGACTCGCTGCAGGGTTGTAAAGGCCTCCAGATACAACGCACTGTAGAGTCATGCCTGTGGTGTCGTGAGTGTTTTGCAGTAGTAATCCAAAATGTGTAGGAGTTATTAGTATAGGAAACCTGCAGTGGGATGTACAAGGTCTGTGTTTGAAAAGAAGCAAATTTGTAGTCATAAGTCTCAAGGCTGTTGTTCTTTCAGGCCAAATGTGCCTCCTTGTCTTCCTCCAAAAACAAAACTTGTCTGCCCTGTGTTGCTGGATGTCTCCAGTCAACAGTGAGGACCTTCTCTAGGGTTGAGGTTAGCAAAGCTGGAAAACTGCAGCATTTTTATCCTGAGCATTGAGATATCTAGTGGGTTCCAGCTCCTGGAGTTAATGATACACAAAGGATGCCTTCTCCTTAAATAATTTGGAAAAGGAAAGGGTATTTTCAACTGTCATGGCTGAGGGGGAAAGCTTGCAGCTGTGTCCTGAGGACTCCAAAAGAACAAACACAGAAGTCCAGAATTATTTTTAAATCCCAATTTGCGAAGAACTAAAAAAAAATTCCTGCTGCCTAAAAATCAGGCCCATATAAACCCTTTTTTGTGCATATCGCAAATCAATCCTGTGCTGGTTTTGGCTGGGATAGAGTTAATTTTCTTCATAGTAGCTAGTGGGGGCTGTGTTTTGGATTTGTGCTGGAAACAGGTTGATAACCCAGGGATGTTTCCGTCACTGCTGAGCAGTGCTGACACAGAGTCAAGGCCTTCTCTGCTCCTCACCCCACCCCACCAGCGAGCAGGCTGGGGGGGCACAAGAAGCTGGGAGGGGACACGGCCGGGACAGCTGACCCCAACTGACCCAAGGGATATCCCACACCATATGACGTCATGCTCAGCACATAAAGCTGGGGGAAGAAGGAGGAAGGGGGGGACGTTCGGAGTGATGGCGTTTGTCTTCCCAAGTCACCGTTAGGCGTGATGGAGCCCTGCTTTCCTGGGGATGGCTGAACACCTGCCTGCCCAGGGGAAGGAGTGAATGAATCCCTTGTTTTGCTTTGCTTGCATGCACGGCTTTTGCTTTACCTGTTAAACTGTCTTTACCTCAACCCATGAGTTTTCTCACTTTTACCCTCCCGATTCTCTCCCCCATCCCACCGGGGGGAGTGAGCGAGTGGCTGTGTGGGGCTCTGTTGCCTGCTGGGGTCAAAACATGACAAGTCCCCAAAGCAGTGTCCACTGGAGAGACAGTGGCTCCCTCCTACAGTGGGATCAGCACCCATCTCCCACATCTTGCCTGCAATAGGAACTGCCTGGCAGAGTCATCACTGTCTGAAACCACTCAGAAGTACAGGACAGATAAGGACAACTCCTGTGCCCAGGCAGCACACTGAGCCCATCTGTTTGAGGATGGTGGAGCCAGTGTTCCCTGTTTAACTCTGGGTAACTTCTTTCCCCCTTGATAATTTGCTGACTGCTAAGGACATGTAAAGAAACCTGCAGGAGCCGGCTCACTCCCATGTGTCACCAGTGGTTTTTTTTTTTTACCCTGCTGTAATACTTCTCCCCTGTCCCATGCAGCAGATTCAGGGAAGTCGTATGGGGGCCAGGTCTGCAATTCCATTTATCAAGTCAGACAACGTAGAAAATTGCATTGCAACAGACCAAACTACTAAATCACACATAATTGCTCTGTTAACGATTTAGGGAAGGTGACAACTAGGGATCTTTTTCATCTCCCAAGGTTAAACGTCTTAGAGGTGTTTGATCACCTTCTCTTCATGTGAAAATATATGTTTTCTTCCCAGCTCTCTTTTGCACAAAGCAACTCACAGAAAAATGCTTCAAAAGAGGTATGCTTATTTTCCCGCAAGCAATGCGGAGTGGCATACAGAAATGAAGGGCCTTGCCCAAGATTGCAAGAAGTCTTTGGCAGATGTCAGGGTTGGGTTCAGGTTGGTCTCAAACCCCTGCTCTTAACAGAGAAGCACCCTTGTCCCTAAGGCAGGCTGTGCTGGTTTTGGCTGGGATGGAGTTAATTTTCTTCACAGTAGCTAGTATGGGGCTGTGTTTTGGATTTGTGCTGGAAACAGCGTTGATAACCCAGGGGTGTTTCCGTCACTGCTGAGCAGTGCTGACACAGAGTCAAGGCCTTCTCTGCTCCTCACCCCACCCCACCAGCGAGCAGGCTGGGGGGGCACAAGAAGCTGGGAGGGGACACGGCCGGGACAGCTGACCCCAACTGACCCAAGGGATATTCCACACCATATGACATCATGCTCAGCACATAAAGCTGGGGGAAGAAGGAGGAAGGGGGGGGGCACTTTCGGAGTGATGGCGTTTGTCTTCCCAAGTCACCGTTAGGCGTGATGGAGCCCTGCTTTCCTGGGGATGGCTGAACACCTGCCTGCCCATGGGAAGGAGTGAATGAATCCCTTGTTTTGCTTTGCTTGCGTGTGCGGCTTTTGCTTTACCTGTTAAACTGTCTTTACCTCAACCCATGAGTTTTCTCACTTTCACTCTTCTGATTCTCTCCCCCATCCCACCGGGGGGGAGTGAGCGAGCGGCTGGGTGGGGCTCAGTTGCCAGCTGGGGTTAAACCATGACATTGTCCTCCTCCCATTTTGGTTTCACTGATTTCAATGCCAACACTTTTGGTTATTGAAATCCATTTGTTTCCTTGTGTGTGGAAAGTTACAAGCTTTTTATCTGTGCAGGACTGGAAGAAAAGGCTATTCAAGCTGTTGGCTGCCCCCCCACCATCCTCCAAAATAGCCTTTTTATTGCTCTGCAATATTTAAACTTCAGCAGCTAAAAACTGTCAACAAACTGCTAAGAAAACCAGAAGAATCTCATTGCCTGAGCTTTAATGAGTCTCTTTTTTTTTTTCTATGGCACTCGCTCCAGCTTGCAGCAGCCAAAAATAGAGCTGGCAATTCAGAAGTGTGCAAGTAACTTGTCATAATGCTTGCTCCCATTTCCCCCAGGCAGCGGGTGGCAGGATGCTGGGCAGCCACCCATTTCCACAGGCAAAACCCTACCGCTGCAGCAACTTCTCTCCCCCTGGACACCTGAAATCTTGCACACCCTCCTCTGAGCAAGTGTGTGCAGTTGCATTGAAAGAGGTAGCAGCATTTTGATGCTCTGCGTGCCGGTGGCTGGCTGGGCTCCAGGGTAACACGCTCACTTCAGTGTGCTGGGGGTATTTCTGAGCGTACGGAAGTGGGGCGGTGAAGGCAGCCAGGGGCTCGCAGCCTTTGGAAATGCTGTTCCCAAAGGTCAGAGGCGAGGGGGCGGAAACCCCACCCTGCCCAGGCTGTTTTCCTTCATTGTCTCTGGTTTTATGTCCAGCGGTGGAGCTTATCTCAGAGGAAAGGGTGGAGGTTTTCCAAACAGCTGATTCACTTCAGCTGTTCTCACCATTGGGAAGATGCCATGCCTCCTCCTTGCAGCTCTGACTGTTCCAGGTATTTCCTAATTGCTTGTGAGAAAGTCTGTAGGAGGCTGACTGGGGAGAGCAGGACTTCCAGGCAGGCAGGGGGATCTGCCCAACCTTTCTCTCAGAAAGACACAGCCCAGAAGTTATTTGTCTGACATAAAAAAAAATTCAAAAGAAAACAGAGGTGGCTTAAGGAAGCAAAAAGTCTGCAAGAAAGAGGTGGGAACCGTTAAAAGAGAGCATTAAAACAAAAGTTACTGTAAATCATGTTACAGAGTATAATGCAACCTGGCTAATTAATCATCTGTGTTAATTTGAGAGCCTATCATATGGGTAAGGGGAGAGGAGGGTGCAAGTGCAGCCCTCAGCCCTGATGATGCTGCATGTATGGCCACTGAGCCTCAAGCGGATCCAGGATGGAGAGCAGGGTGCCCTGCGAGCTGCTCAGCACCCAGCATCTTGCCACATGCCCTCCATGGGACAGGGATGGTCAACTCAGAAGTAACAAGGGATGGCTGCTTGGAAACCTCTGAGGAGCGCAAAATCTTTACTTTTCCCTTATTACTTTGCTGCCAGCCCCTTTGCTCTGGGCTCGTTGGGAAGTTTTGTGCTTTGGGGGCTGGGGGCCTGGTGAACATGATCAGCTGCTGGCAGGCTGAATGGCGTGGCAATGTGTGACTTTCAGAGCTGGTTCTCCACCCGCGCAGCATCAGCTGCTGCCTTTGCTCCTCAGCAAGCCCACTGTGAGCATGTCAGGCCTTGAGCTGGCTGCCAGCCAACACCCGAATGTGTCACTAAACCTAGGGACGAGGGGGCTCCCTGCCATGTGCCAGTGGGTTTGGAAGGATGCTGAGCTCTGGAAAGATGCTGCATTAGCAAGGATGATTCTTCCTCCCCAGTGCCAAGGAGGGATGAGGTCCACACCATGACAGCTTCCAAAAAGACAGCTAACTTCACGCCTTGGACACCACTGAGTGCTTCACCCTGTCATGGGAAGGTCAACTGGGCAACGTGTTCTCAGAGCCACTATGTCCTTGGGTTTTGACTGGTTCCTAATACCAAAAATGCAGCACAGGCATGTCTGCGCAGGCGGTGTGAGCCCATGTGCTTCTTCTGCCTTCCATAGGAAAACCTATCTTCTTCTTCCATCCCACTTCCAGGTCACTACAACAGCCAGCACAGCCTGTTGGCATCATCATGATGTACTTGCAGCAAGCTCAGGATCTATAAAGGGCCATGAAGAATAACAAGGAGTGCAAGGTGGTGGCTGGACGAACAGAAGATGGCCTTGCTTAAAAGACCTCGCCCTGGCATAGATTGCCCAGTTTTAGGGAGTGAGGATGTCAGTTTAAATACAGACTTGGCATTGATGGGACTGTCAGTGCTGATGAATTTGTTTTGGAGCTGTCTCAGCCACACAGCTCCTTAGAGGACACCTTCACTTCTTGCCCAAGGAGATCCTTACCTCTGCATCACTATCACATACATCATTACGACACCCATCCCTTATTGAAGACTTATAACCAGCAAATACCAGCCAGTTTTGCATAATGCCAGGCTGCTGACCCTCGGGGTAGCTTCTTTGGACTCAGTTTCCCAATATACAAAATGACATTAATAATACTTCCTTCTCAAGATGCTGCAAATCTTCATTTTTGTTTCAAAGGTGCTCTGAGCCCTTTAGATGAAATTCACAGTTCAGCTACAATATCCTTCTTTGAGTTATTATGTCATTTTATTTTATGTTATGATATTTGCAGTTCTTTCTATGGTAAGATGCTTCCTTGGGCCCTACTGAAGAATAGGTGTCTCTGTGATAAAAGAATTTCCAGCGGCTATTTATCCGACTCTCTGAATTTTCATGGTTTATGTATGGGTGGGGATTACTTGTCTTCCTTCTTTTGCTCTGGGCTTCAAAGATGGGAACTGTCTGTTTTCCAGGGCTTTGCTAAGAATCAGTCTCAAGTCCTACTTCAGTCCTGGAAGTAGAGTATAGCAGGTTACTGCAATATGGAATATTTTATGAATAGTTTACAAAAAAGACCATGTTAGATTTGTTTAACGCTTAAACTAAGAGTTTCACTAAAGCAATGAAAGCGGTCTTAACAATGACCTTAGGTTTGCAAGGCTGAAAGGGATCTTCCAAGTCATCAAGTCAGACGTGGTATTTCATAAACCCATTCATCCATTTGTCAAATTCCGTTAAATATACATATATCAACAGGGGTTTTTTTGGTTTGGTTAGTGGCTTTTCTGTGCGTGAGGTACACTTGTTTTTTAACCCTTTTCACTACCTGGGTTTCGTTTAGGAGGTTGTCTAGTGAGGGTCCAAGACCTGAGTGCGCAGCCAGCGCCGCTCTAGTTCTGCACCAGGTATGTGCTCAATGGGGCAGAGAGGTGCGAAAGAGGAGAGAGGTACCTTCTCTTCCTGGAGCTCTTCAGAAAAGCAGCACGAATTTATACTAATAATGGTGGTGTTTTAAATCCTATGCAATTTGTAAATGTACATTTCCATGGTAACACGTAGGTAGTGAAGTAATCCTCAGTTCATCATCTTCCATGAAATTCCAGCAACTATTCCTAAATATTCATCCTTTTCTAATCCCAGAGCCGTTGCCATGGAAATGATCAGATAAGACACAGGCCTTTAGGCAGATGGGTCTATAAAGGATGCTAAATCTTGGCCCATTGAAATCTACAGAACTATTTAGTATTTCTTCTTATTTAAAAGCAACATAGCTAGCAGTGAATTTTCCTTTTGATTGTTTCAAGATTAATTAAATTAACTCTACTGTACAAAAAAGCCTCTTTTCAAGTGACCCCTGGGAACTGAAAGGGTCTCCAGTCACAGATGTGTCACTCGGATCTCTCTCCTTCTCCCCCGGTGAGCTCTTGTGTGGCGGCAGGGGCTTCTGCTGCCCCTGTTCACTGCTCCAGTGTTTCTGCTCCACTCTCCACACATGTGTAACTCAAATTCTCACCAGCATTGCTTGCAGTCTGGGTTTTAGGCCTGCTTTTTAGATATCTTGTTCTGCAAAGGAGCTTATTTTTATTTTTTACCGTTTATCGGAGCAAAGGATAGCATCTAGGAGATTACATCCAACACCCAGAGGATTGCTGCTTTCCAGTGCATTAAATTTTCAATTCCAAAAGCTGTGCAGGATGAGAGATTTACATGTGCAGAGGCACCTTCCGAGCACTTTTCCAAGCTGGGCCTGGAGGTGCGTAGATGACTGTTAAAATGGGATTTGGTTTCTAAGTCTTTAAGTTGAATATTCCTAAGTCACAAAGGTATGTTGAAAGCTGTGTGTCTTCCGTCTTCACCAAGAAACTTTGATGCAAGAGGAGCCATTCATTTTTGCCTTTTCCTGAAATCGAAAGGAGAGCTTTTTCAAAGACACGAACCACTCTTAAGCACCAATTTTGCTGTCTTTAATAAGGACTGGGGATCCAATTCCCATATATACCTTAGGCATTTTTCTGCAATGTTTTATTTCTCTGCACACAAAAATACCTGTAAATTAATCTGAACAGAGAACATCTGAATGCAAAGTCTTTTTCTCCTTTTTTCTTCTTTTTTTTTGTATTAGCTTTTAGGGACAAGAGTCTGATGGTAAGAGGCATCCCACTTAGACAACTGCTATGGAAATAAGTGGTTAAAGAGCCCCCCTCAAACAGCCTGCTTGTTACCAGTTTTTTGGTGGTGGTTATCGCCTTGCGAAAAATTGTGAGCTTAAATGGGGAAAGGCTACCTGGTGTAATGCATGAGCTGGTAAAGAGGTGTGAGTGTTCCTCATCTGCTCCAGCGCAAGGTCCATCAGTGCGGGTACACTTGTTAAGGAAGGTCACATGGATGTTGTCTGTCCTGAAGGACTAATGAGAAGTGGAGATAGGATGTATATACAGAGTGAGAAAGTGGATGGCTGTAAACATCATGCCAGCAGGGATGGTGTAACTTGAGGACAGGATGAAAGTGAGAAGGCAGGGAAGGAGAGAGTGCTGGGACTGGAAAGTAGGCAGGAGAGGAGGAAGGGCTCTGCCAGAAGCCGTCAGCACATGAAACTCCAGGGAGAAGGGCAGAAAAATATTACCAACATCCCTCAGTGTCTGCACACTCTGTTCCTGCATCCCCTCTGCAGGCTTCACTCTCTGCTCTTCCCAGTATGGCGGCAGTTTTGTTTTCATTATAAGGGTGGAAATTACAGAAATTATACCCCCGGAGCCAATGCCTTGTCCCTACCAATGCTGCTGGCAGAGGCAGCCCACAGCATGGGTCCCTGAAAGAGCCTCTGCAAATCAAAAGTTTCACTATTCGCAGTCTTGCAGAGTGGTGTTTTGAAGATTCCCCATGGATGACCTGGGTTGTCCCTGTAATGCCCATTAAAAAAACTCTATGCAATTCTTTAGAGCTTAAAAAAATCAATAGCAGCAGCTCTGCCTGGGTTTTAATCATTCACTGGCACTGTTTATTGCCTAATAATACTGCATAGATTGCAGCTCCTGTGCCAAGCACACCACAGCCTGGGAGGGAAAAGGGGGAAAATAAATCCAGTAAAATCTTGCATGAGAATGGCACGTGTGACAGCCAAGAAGGGCAGCCAGTGGCCTCCACCAGAAAAATCTGGCCAGTCCGACTTCTCCTCGCTTCTCCTCTCCTCACAGAAGAGGTTAATGGCAATCATACCCTGCATTTTTATGGTGCCCTGAGTCAAGGGACACATGGCCCCTATTTTTTTTTTTTTTCTAGCTTTAGCTTATAGATGGGGAAGGAGTGTCAGGAAGAGGCTGAGTCACAAAAGCTCAAGAACACTGGCAGGAATCAGACCCAGGTGTCCTGGGCTCTGGCCTACAGCTGTAATTCAGTGTATGATATTTATCTAGAGACAACCAAGAGAGTTTGAGAAGGGGAGGGCTGATGAAGACAGAGGAGGGCAGGGAAAGGCAGGGGGTGATGAGCATCGTGGGAAGGAAAGAGAAAGAGGCAGCAGAGGAGTATGCAAAATTGGAAGGAAAATTTCTGTTGTCTTCAAGTTAGTAGGAGTCAGGAAGAAAGGAGCTTGGACTAGCAGGGGGAGGGATATGGACTAGAAAACAGAGAAGAAATATTGAAATGGTGCTTAGCAATGGTGTTATATAGCAGAGACACCAAAGTTTTCATGCTGCAGTAGCCAACAGAGAGTTACAGTCCCTGTATCTCTGTATCTGCTCCTGGAGCTCACTAAGATGTGAGCCGGGCACCATCGGAGCCTCCCACGTTACTGCAGGAACATTGAATCTCCTGCAGGGAAGGGAGACATCCATCTCCAGGGAGACAGTTTGGCTGAAGCCTCAGACAACATCTCAGTCTCTGCCATTATACTTTAAGTAGCAAACTGCTGTGATTTCAGCAAGACTTAAGTTCCCTAAAATATCCCCTTGACTAGGCCTGGCCATAATTGCCTTGATTTGCAGATTTGCAAAAAATAAATGAAAAGACAAGTGTGAAACAGGTTCTCCCATGCAAATGAAAGGATGGGAAAGCAATGAAATTTTTGTCTGGCTTCTCTCCTTCCCTTTCCCTTTAAAGATGCTTATCTGAATGCAGCAGTCCTGCCCAAATGTCACTTGGTGATCTGCTAGGACTTTCAAAGTGGCTGGAAATGCTGCAGACTGAAATATGCTTTTGTCCCTGTAGTGCCTGACCCCTTTCTTTCCCAGGGCTTGAAGAAAAGGGCAGCATTTCAGATTCTCACCTTTCTCTAACCTGCAGGCACTGAAGTTTATCATCAGCTTTTAGAAAGGTTTGTGGCTTTGTCTCTAACTGTTGCTAGCGAGCATCTGTTGCCCTCTCCCTTCTTCTCTGCGTGTTTCAGGGACAATCAGGAAAAGCTGCTCCCTTAAAACCTCCAACACAAAGAGATGGAGGCGTCATGTCATGTTGAATTAGGGAGAATATCATGTTGAATGTTTGGGAGAAGCAGCAGTTCTCCCCATGAGGTGAAAAGCGCTGACCTGCAAATGCCATCGCTGCCCATGGACTGATAGGTACTCGTCTCCCACCGGCCACCGAGACATTTGGTTCTTCCACAATATACTTGATGTCAAACTTCATTCAGAAGTGAGGATGCTCAGTCAGATAAACATTAATAACCAGGGCTGATAATTTCCCACGAACCACGAGGACTCCCCGGAGGGTCCTGATTTCCCTCCTAATCCACGAGACGAGGAGATGTTGTGAGTGCAACCGTTCCCATGGAAAAATAGAGGAGCTCATCACTACAGACTAAGTTCCTGCTGGGAAGACATTGAAACAGTTACGATTTTGTCATTCTTTTTTGTCAGAGCTTGGTGGTATTGAGAGCAATGAAGGAATCCTTGGAAATACAGTCCTAGTTGTAACAGAAGCATACCTGTCTCACAGGTGCCGCTTGGTTGGGGGTGATGGCAGCTTCACCAGTCAACCTCCCTCCTACAGCGAGGCCTCATCCCGACACAGAAGTACCTGAACTGGGAGGGAGGGAGAAGTCTCCCTCCCTCATCTGTTACACCAGTGCTATTAGCAAAGGCCAGGGGAGATTTGCAGGGCGTTTTTCACTTGGAAACTTCCAGGTCACTCGGTCTGAGGGACACGGGATCCCTTACAGGGTCAAAGATGCAAAATGACTTTTTTACAGAAGGGTTTTTGTGAAGTATTTCCCAGCTATTTTATTTTCCAGTCGTCATTCAAAAGCAGGGTACATTAAAGAGTCTCTGATGCTCCTGATGACACAAAGGCTGGTTGGGAATACGGCAGCGAGTGGCATCACCAGCAGGGTCTGAACCCAGAGCCTTTGGCACCATCTCTCCTGCCTGAGCTCAGGGAACAGCATCTCATCTGATAGTTGCTGGAAATTGTTATTTTCTACATTTAAAAAAATAACAAAAAGTCCAACTTTCTCTAGAAGTAAAACACTTTGAGAGTTTGATAACAGAGGCTCATCACGTTATCTCTCTGTTTTAAAGCAGATGCATCTGTGTGTGCTCACAGTCAAGTACACGATGAGCTGCCCGGAGTATTTCACAAGCTGGGTCTGCAAGCTGAAAACTCTGGAACAAGTAGCTTATCACTTAAGCTGCTTCAAGGATTTAGGGTGGTTTAAATTACTTAAAGTGCTCCAGGGACCTGATCCTGCACCCATTGAAACCACTGGCAATTTTATTGGAGACTTACAAGGGACCAGGATTTGGCACTAAAGGCTTAGAGAGCTGAAGTGGATAAACCCCCTACAGCCCTTTAGAGGTGGCTAAACCATTCCAAAGCCTTAGACTCATTTACAGCCCGCAGAGGTTGGCCAGTAATGGAAACGCCTTAGGAGTACGCCAAACTTCTTGCTGCTGTTTACATCAAGTACCTCTTCCAGCCCCTGTAATTGCAGCAATTCATCTCTTTTTTCATTTCATATTGACAGCAGTGGTCCAATCCTGCCCGTAGCAGGGTCAGCAGCAGAACGGGGCTACTGAAGTCAGTGACACAAAAAGAAATGAGGTGCCTTGTACAGAGTATTTGCAGAATCACTTTCTGGGAGTTTGGCTGGTGATAACTAGGCAGGAGCAGAACTGGGCCCCGAGATGGCAGTTCAAGTGTTTCCTCCTTTTGGTTTTTGCATAAGGACTCTTCTTCAGTCATTTTGATACATTGCATTAAAACACTGTCATTTCCTAAGTTCCTGTCTTCCTTCCACATACCTCTTGGATTATTTAAAACCATATTTAATACTGATCTTTATTCTCATCTAAGAAAGTACCAGCATGAATCCTGGCTTTTAAGTTATTAATTAAAGTACCAGACATTTTTTTCTGTGAGGTCTCACATGCGGGGGGGGGGGGGAATTTGAAACCA
>NW_008795035.1:7736871-7780298 GCF_000699145.1 Aptenodytes forsteri
TTGTGTGGGGGCCCCACGGGGGGGGGGGGGGGGAATCTGAAACCCTTCCATTTTTTCAGAATAAAAAAAAGGAAGAAGAAAAATGAAAAGGGGGTGTTTATACCTAATGCAAACCTTGGAGGAATATTGCTCTCTGGAGATCCAGCCTTCCATTTGTGCACAGGCCTATTCTGCTTTTCATGCAGAAGTGGAATATGATCCCAACTACGCTGACAGGCAGCAGTGTGTTAGGGACCTCAGACAATGTCGGCATGGCCTTGCGGGCACAGGAAAATTATCATCTGCCAAAGACACATAAGAGCGAGGGGCTGAGCCAGACCTCCTCCATGTCAGCGCACACAGCACCCAGGGACCTTCAGCAATGCTCCAAAACTATGGTATCCAAAAAGAGGATTTTCTTTGTCTTTCTAGCTTTCTCCCACATCCCACCCTCGTGGGCAATAAAAGAGGAAAAATCATAATTCTTAAGAGAAATTCAGCCATCCACAATATAAGATACCAGGGGACAAATTCCTGAGTTATCCCTTTTTGTACAGGACCTAAGAGGATCTGGTGTTGTGGACAATAGCATGGAGATAAGAAGTTTTAATAAACCTCCTTGCTTCTGCGGCCATTGCCCGCTAAGCTATTCCTCCTTCTCTAGATGCCCTCACCATCTCAGCAATCCCTCACGATTTGGACTCTCATGTCAAAAGAGAGAGAAGAGCTGCAACAAAACCAGAAGGAGAAGATTCTGCTCCCAGGGGACTTCAGCAAATTTTTTCCCAGCAGTTTCCAGATAAGTTTTAATAAACCTCCTTGCTTCTGCGGCCATTGCCCGCTAAGCTATTCCTCCTTCTCTAGATGCCCTCACCATCTCAGCAATCCCTCACGATTTGGACTCTCATGTCAAAAGAGAGAGAAGAGCTGCAACAAAACCAGAAGGAGAAGATTCTGCTCCCAGGGGACTTCAGCAAATTTTTTCCCAGCAGTTTCCAGAACACACTGAAATCTTGTCAGTGGAGTAAAAGCCAAAAGGGCTGGAGAGAAGCATCCTAGAACCATCGTACCGGTAGAAATGCTCTTGTGATATTAAAAAGAAAATGTAGTTTAAACATTTTTCTGCTCAGCAGAAGTCCCTTCGTAGAACACAATAATCTGGACAGACTAGAAATGTAAGTCAAAAAGACTGATCTATTTTCATATATATATACACCAACCTAGAATGTATATATTTTAGATTTATAGTGAATAGCTCAACAGTGTCCCCCGAAGGATGTACTGTAAGAAAGAGGTAAAAGATGACAAAGAAAGAGAAAGATGAATAGGAAGAAATTAGTGAAAATCCTTGGGAGAAATAGTTCCAGCTACTTTTCTTGTAATGATGACAGAGTTCTGCAGTTTTACAGGAGATCAATTAGTTGCTGCAGTGATGTCCAATTAGCTGGACTTCATGCTGGGCTTCAGCTTGTTGTGCCCAAGAAACCTCTCTGCATTTTCAGGGGGCACCGCTGTAACAGAAAGATGAGTCTGATGCAACTCCCTCTTCAGCCGATCAGGGAAGCAGTGTTTTTTTGTAGCGTGTTCTCATTAAAGATCACCATCCCACTGTGCACAGAATGTGCACTCAGTGACTACCCCGTGGACGCCAAGATGTCAAAAATTTTTACAGACTGATACTGAAGTCATCCAGGCAGACCACAACAGCCAGGCATCGAGAGCCGTGCCAGCCTCGCCAGCAACGTCCCTCAGTGCCACCAAGCTCATTTGGGAACAGATGTTTCTGCAGCATCTTCCCTCGAGCACTGAGACGTCTATGCAGAGCCATGATTGCTCTCGTGCAGCTGTGTTCAGCTCGAGGCCGTGATCCTGCGGCGAGCTCTCTGTGTTTGCTGCGAATTCGTTGTTGGAATGCAGCTATCAATAACAGCCGCAGCAGGATTAGGAAGTTCCTTCTATTCATTTAACATCACTGTGTTTTTTTAAACAACAGCATCAATGAGGCTTTCATTTTTTTGCAAAGGGGAAACAATCTGACCATGACGAGTTCAACTCTGGTAGAGTTTTCTGTAGGGAATCCATTTGCTGAGCCACTGAGTCTATTGGCACTTTGCAGTAATGCCAGCGCTTGGTAAATATTGGCCAATGTGCCTCTAAGTACTATTAATGAAGTTAATTAGCAACAAAAGTTTTCAAATGTGAAAAAGCTACAGGCATAGCCATGGTTCATTAAGCTTCTCAGAAGCTTTAAACAAATCTTAACTGCATTTCTCAGGGAAAAAAACCCCAACTTTTTCTAGTCGAAACATTTTAGCAGCTCTGCTCTATGTTATGAAAACAGCATCTAAGAGCGTTGGCATCCTCTCTGCAGACAAACTTCACTGAAGGAGAGAAGGAAAAATGAAAACAGAAAAACGTGCTTGTCCAGCATTGTGGGTTGAACATGAGGCTGGTTTCCTTCTCCTTCCAGATGTCCAACATCTGGGAGGATCCAGAGATGCCAGAAACAGTTATGGATAAGCCCTGTGGTCCAGCAGCCTTTACGCTCTCTGGTCAGCTTTGGGACTGGGGTGCTCACAAACCTCCTTTGGGTTAAATTACTTCTCAGGAGCCTCCATCAGCTGACAGAGACACCAGCACTACTGAACATGGGCAAACACAGCTTTTTTTCTTGAACACCAAATCTCCACATGCTCAGCAGGTTCCCACAAGTTTTCTTGCTCCCCTGCAGGCAGAAGTCCAACACCAGCTGAGCTATGGAGGAGATAACATGCAGTCAAGGTGAGGTTGCCACTTGGGACTACTGATCCTTTTTCTCTCAACCACCAGCTTTCTGGCTGGTACGAGCAGAATTACCCATGGTCCTGGGTAGCTCCTTTATATCAGTGTTTTCGCCTCTGTCTTTGATACCCTTCATCTCTCCATCTTAAAGCAAAAGGATTTACTGCTGGAGAGCTATCAGCAAAAAACAAAACAAAAGCAGATGCTTGGGACTGTTCAGCAAGGCATCTCCTGACCCCTCCTCCTCTCTGGCAAAAACCAGCACAATGGGTGTCTGCTCCTCATCTTACAAAATAGGTTCAATTTAAGAATATAAAGCATTGCTTGGTGGACAGGGAATGCCTTTTGCTTTGCAACACCTGTGGGTATAAGGAAGATTGGTCCTGCTTTCCTGGCATGGCCAGCAGTAGAGGAAAGCCTGCAGGTTGTCCTGGGGGAATGCTCACCTGCAGGTAACCTCAATGATGTCCCCTCTTTCCGTTCAGATGGAGCTGATGGAGCATTTAAGAGGTATTTAGGAAGGAAAAGAGCAGAACATTTTTAATAAGCAATTTGCCTATGACAGCGCTGGTCAGTCCAGCATATCCCTTTCACATAATTAATCAAGACCAAGTGCTAGATTTGCTATTGTCCTATTTAATAGCATTATGGCAACCCAAGATTTAAGCCAGTGCTTTAACGTCCCCGCCTTGTTTAATACCATTACTGCATTATAGATTTAAGGTAGCACTTAGGTGGTAAATTTTCAAAGCAATGTCTGGGATTTAACGTCAACAAAAGTTCCACCACTAAATCTTCTGCTCTACTTTGAAAATGTTCCTCTTAACCTCTCGCCTGCTGCTTTACACCTGAGCTAAATGGGATACTTTTAGGGTAGTCCTCGTGTCAATTTGGTCTCTGGTGAATCATAGGCTCCATGAGACAAATTTCACCCTGATGGAGACTTTCCCATGGTGCAGATCTGGGGTGACAACTGATAAGCAAAGACACTACGCTCACCTCTTAAAGCTTCATTTTCATTTGAACTAAATGGCTTTTATCTGACCAGCAGAGAACAGGGTTTGTGGCAGGCTGTAGAAATTGGGGGAGAGGAAAGTACCAGATACCTCCTTTCTCCTTACCCGTCCAGGAGATGCAGGTTTAGCACAGAACTGGTGCTGTTGCTGCTTCTTCATGCCCAGGTTTGAAGTCTTTCTGATTCAGGTAGTGAGATCCCACCAACAACCACAGGACAACATGTCTTCTTGCTGCTTCCCAATTAAAACCAAAATGAGATTTCCTTTGCCATGCCCTGTGAGTCTGGTTTTCTCTGTTTTTAAGTCTAAGCTGGATGTAACAATTATTCATTTAAAATCAGGGGTCATTGTACCACTAGCAGTTGTTTAGTTGAAATATTATCCAAACCTCCCTTCAGCTGATAAGCTTGTATCACAGTCTCTAACTAGGAGTGAGAGTCGATTTCCCAAAGAATATCCCTCCTTAAATAGAAACCTAATCAAATGCATTCAGCATCCTCATTGGTTGCCAGAGCCTATTTTCCAATAATCCATTTTCTGTGCCAGAGTATTAAGTCCAGTAAACTGGAAAAAAAAAAAAAATTGTGTAGGAAATTAAAGTTAGTTCATTGTGGCAGCTATCACTTTAGCTCAGCCTGCTGCATCACTCCTAGCTGCTGTGAAAATGATTTTGGAAGCAAAATTCTGTTATTGCACCCTGATATTTCCCCAACAGTTCCCTGAAATATCTGAGAGTACAGAGCTGTGACACGGATGGCAGGGTCAGACTAAAGATGCCCAGGAAAAGTTAATATGAGCAGAAGCTATGTCATTTCATGGTCTATGCCCCTGGAGCCCTACATACACATCGAGCCTCCCAGCAAGCAGATTTTGACACAGCTGGAAATATTTGTACCTGAAAGTAAAAATATATACCTTATTCACAGCCAATCGGGAGACAAAGCCAGTATCATGTTGCCTACATATTTGGTAAGATTTAACCCCTGCTAATCTCCTTGCAGATGAAACACGAATAGTTTTCTCACATATAACAAGAAGAACATGAATCCTTCACCAGAATTATTTACTGAATCACCTTCCATGAGCAGTCATCAAAGGAGAAAGCAAAATAGTAATGAATTGAGAAAGGGGTGATGGGAAGCTAACAAACAATTCACATGGTTTTATTCCTTTCGGCTAAGTCCCTATTCCTCCAAAATCAATGAGAATAGAGTAGGATGAGTTATGATTTATTGCTACAGTCAGATCTCATTGTGGTGCATTACAGAGGTCGTGATGATTACAGGTTCTCTCTCAAAATGCTGCAAACGCAGTGACGTATTTAGAAAGCATCAGATGTCAAACACCAAACTGTTTCCAAGGGAACTTATAAAACATCACATCACACAATGAATCAAAATAATGCCTTTCCCAGTTTTTATCTTGTTTCCTTTTGGCAAGAACTAATTTCTCAACACACGCTAATCCAAGTTCTTCCTTGGTGTAGAGCCATTGTAGTCAGTTCTGAGGACGATGTAGTCACACTAGCCTAAATTTGGCAGAGTATGTTGCATCTGGAGCATAAATCAACTTGGCTTTGCTTGATTCCTTCCTTGATCATGCACCAGATTATCAGTGATGACTGAGAATTACTCAAAGAGTAGATTTTGCTAGTTCACTTTGTTATCCTCAATGTTGTCTTGTCTGTGTTTGCACTAATCATGTTCCAGGGTAGCTGGATTTAATGATGGTGTCATCAGAAAGTGGTAGTGTGTTTTTTGAATTCTTTGTGACAATGTAAGCCAGCTGATGTATTGTTTGTGATATTTTTCTGCTTATATCCTTAGCATGGATGGTACAAAGATGAAAGCAACACTGTCAAGCTGAAATTCCTATTTGCTATCAGAAGAGATTATGTTAAACTAGCCATACTTGGGCCAGAGGTACCTTAAAGACATACTGCAGTGACAAAAAGCATTACCAACGTGAAGATGCAATTGCCTTTCATGGGAGCTTAGCTTCCAGGTATGACTGATTGTTTTAGGGCAGCAGCACTGACAGGCTGGGCCAATTTTATCAGTTGGAAATTTCCCTCTATTTTTATTTGATTTATTTTATTGGAAAATGTTCTCAAAATGCTGGTGTAGGGGTTTTGTATATTAAGCATTTTTCTTTGCTAGAAGGGATGTGTCAGGACCTTGAAGTCCATCTGATCGTAAGAGCTAGGCAGTGACTTTCACAGGGAGAAGGAAGGTTGCGGCTCGGACGACCTGAGCGCTGCTCTCATCAGTTTTTGCTTGTCACCAGCAAGTGAGCGAGTCTGCAGGGTGCTCATGGTGAGTGGAGACAAGGGACTTTCAGCTGAGCCTCCTTCAGGCTGGGAAGCTCAAACCCTCACTGCTGCCAATCACCCCACGGTGTCTGCAGGGACCCAGGCTGGTCCCCCAGAGCACTTCAGCTCAGACCGGTACCTGCTGTCCATGGATGCTCTGTACCTCTGGAGAAGAACTCTGAACACAACAGCAGCAGAAATGGAAAATGATCAGGAGCTGATGACTAGCAGAAGTACTGGATGTGAGTGGAGAGCGTGGTGTAAGATCAGTTACAGTTTGTGAATGCTTTGGTGCAGCTGGGAGGGGCTTTGCAGCACCGGTAGAAATGTGTCTCCTGTTAGATGAGAACTGGTGATGCTTGAAAAGATTCTGTGAGGCAAAGTAAGTGCATAAACTTGTACAAAGGTTCGACCTGAAATAAATTAATGAACAATTTTATTCCCTTATGTGGCTATTTTATTTGAAAAGTTGAGTTTCCTTCTTTTTTTTTCTTTCTGTAAACTGTTTACAGGGTCTTCTCCAGCATCTTCATTACCTGAAATTCACCCAGCAATATCCAAGGAAGATCCTTGGTGCGTACGTGGCTGGTGGGGAGCATGATACAAGGATCTTGCAGAGCAATGGGCTGCTAGTGGATTGGCAGTAGACATGGGGACCTTCCCTCAGCCGCTCTCTTCAGAGTCTGCTGCAAATCAGTGGGCAAAATTTATGTGGTGCCTTGTAAGGAAATGAGGGTTTGAGAAGCTTTTGGCAGAGAGATGTACCCAAACCCCACAGGCACACTGGTATGCTCGCTAGTGCTCTGGAGAGAGGTTGAGGGTGGAATATTTCTCCTCTTCCAAAGGAAATACTTCCAGCTCTGGGCTGGGACCCTGCGCAGACTGGGCACAGTCCTGCGGATGCCATCCTAGCAAAGTTCACAGCCGCTTGCTGGGACTGAGGCTACTTCCCTGTTGACTCACCATCTTTAAAATTAAGGCAGCTTCTGTTCCTAGGGTGGAAAGAGGGCTGCTAAACAGAGAAGCAGCGAGGTTATGTTTTATGGCTATGGGACTATTTCCCTGATGTTACAGGCAGGTGCTCAGGCTGTGTTCCTCGAAGCAAGAGCTAATCTGCCCAAAGCATTGGGCATGGACTCACTGGCTGTCCTCTTCAGGTCAAATACTTTGACCCTTTGATCTGCTTATGCAGTGTCTCCTGTATGTGGCTGAGCATTTTCCACCATTGTTAGGGAATATCTACTGGTATTTTGAAGGACAGATCCCCTTTGCGATCTCTGGAAGAGACCAAATATTCAGTTGACTTAACTTCATGCTTCCTAAGCAAAGAAAATAGATAATCCTCGAACAACACAATGCAAGAAAAGTTCAGAGATCTGCAGTCGCATAAGGAAAGAACAGAGGCTGAGTGAGGAGAATTTTACTCATGCATTTAATTATGTGAGTCAGCCTAAATAAATTGGTCATCCTAGAAGGCAGCTGGGATCCGGGATCACAACCACCTTCAGAGGTCCAACAGCAAACATTTGTCATCTCCCAATTAGTGCTGCTCTGCTGGCATAGAGTCTCTATCTCGGCCTGAAAGGGACCCTCCCTGGAGATCCAGTGAAACATTGAATAGAGGGTTATAGATGGTAGAACAAGAAACATATTCTGATACAGTAATAACACTGTACGTCTATGCAGTAACGATAGCTCATATCTAATGCTTCACAAAGATACCACAGCATTTTATCTGGAGAACAGTGATACTCTCATTACAGGCAGAATTAGAGGTGATGTTCATAGTGAAGCTGTTGAATGCTTTTCCTCATAAGACCCCCTTCAGATCAGGTCCTGTAGGGGGGGAAAGCATTTTTTACTTATTCAAAATTCACATGTACAAAGGGACTGAATTATGACTGGTTAGGCAAACTGAATTCAGGGCATATCTTACACATGGAGCATTTGACTATACAACCTTAGCGTCATCTTATTGCCATTTTTTTGGAAACAATTTCCCAGATGAAGATTGAAGAGTATGAAGAGTTGTGTTCATAGAAGAACACAGAACAAGTCAGCACCAGGTAGAAAGCAAAGGAGGCAGCACGAGGCAAACTTTCTTAGTGAAAGAAGTCTCATGTTAAAGCCTGACGTTGCTCAGCTGCAAAAGATATGCCCCACCGTACTTACATCAGGGAAGAGAGGATAAACTTTTATAAAAAACTAGCTGTTTCTACTCTCTATTGAGCTTTGTCTATTAAACACAGTGCCAAGTTGAGGTCAGACTATGGAGAAATACCCTTAGTTCCTTTTAAAAAAAAATTTTGCTTTTTAGAGGCAGATTAATTTTGAGAAGTAAAAGAAAGACACTGGCGCAACATTTTAAGGAAAGAGATGGAGTTTGCTTTTCCTGAAGGCAGTATCTTCCCAACTCCTTCCTTTTTCCATTAAGAATAACTGTCAAGAAGGCTGATGATTACTTGTGGTTTATAGCTCTCAAACACCAGACAGCAAGGAAAGATTGACTTTGCAGCAGGATGATAGTTCTGAGACTTGGTTACATGTCAGTGAATTATAGATTTTTATTCTAAATTAAATGAACCATTACACGTTCAATATTGTCCACTTAGAGAGCTGTAAAACTCTGAAATAAAATTAACAATAAAAAAGAGAAATTATCTAACGAATATGGGAATGTAACAGGGGTGCAGAACTTCCCTGTCCTTGCTGGTTTGTTTAATGAGTAATTACTTTCTTCTTCCTTCTACCATGCTTAGTTACCTTAGGCTCTGATAACAGTGTGATTGCCACATTACAGCCTTCAGCAAACCCATGCAGGGTCCCGTGTAAGAATTCAGATGATGATAGCCAGCTGAATTTCCTGCTGCTGTCATTACAATCAACTAAACAGAAACTACTGGAGGGTGATGGCTCATGCTGGGCTGTAATGTAGACATAGTCTCTGCGCAAGGTATCTTCTGCTGGTGAGGTGTTTTGGATCAACATGATATCAAAACCCTTCTTTGCAATTAGAGATCAAATACAGCAGTTTAGCTCAGGATTAACACTGGCTTCCTACGGATTTCTGGATGGAAACTGGTATTTTGGCTTACCCCTACTAGCAGCAGACTAACCACAAATAAGGACTTGCCAGTGGCCAATGTACTAATCCATGGCTTGGTGATCAAAACTCTCCATGACTCTGTGTGTGTGTGTACATGTGTGACACTAGGGGCATAAGATTTAATTTCTCTGTATCTTAGGTCTCCATCACCAGGGAACAGTTAGTATTCCCTTTGGTACTCTGACAGAAATGCTATTCATTTTTAGGCTGACATCGTAAAGGCACCCGTACCTTCACTTTAGAATTACTTGCGTCTAAAGGCAGCATCAAATTCCCATGTTCTCTCTTCACTTCTTGCAAGCTCTTCTGCAGAGGAAAGCTTTTAAGAAAAAAAAAATGTCATTCAGCTTGTCTCTTTTTGTCTTTTTTTACAGACACTTCCAACAATGGAAAGTTTCACAAGAGGTACACCCACAAGAGAGCAAGAAGGAAGGAGAGTGCTCTAAATACATCTTTTGCCAGCAAAAAAAAGGAGAACGAAGTAAGTAGATCTTAAAAAACTTGTATTACAAGTTTTCTTCTTGATCACACTGTAAAAATATTATTCATTTCAATAGAATTACCCAAGTGTGACTTCAAGGAGAATTTGGCTTACGTGGGATCAGAGCAGGAGGCTCGGGAGTAGAGCCTGGCAGGGTGCCAGAGGTGTTTCATTCCCTGTGGCTCCTTTGCCTGGGAAGGACACTGAAAGGGAGAAAACCCCCCAGCATATGTACTCAAAACATTTCACCAAACAGATCACTCATCCAAGCCATGGTCAAAAAGTCTATTCTCCAGCTCCTATGATAAAATGGGCAGAGCTCTGACCTGATGGATACTCTCTGCTTTGGAAATCTGGGGCATCATTTTATGCAGTACAAAATTAAGTCCTGTAGGCAGAGGCAAGAAGTGACATTTCAAGGAGGGGGATTTCTGGTTGAATACTGGGGGGGGTCACTGTGCTGCCTAATGACACACGAAGCATCGAACCAGTGCCGCTCCCCAGCTCCCAGTGCAAACCACAGCCTGAGCTGCTGAACCAGCTCTGCTCAAGCGTGACCGCAATAAACTCCTGATCTTTGTACTGTATATCAACCAGTGGATTAAACATTCACCACCAGTACCTAATCTATAGCTAGAAGTTATCACGGCTTGGTTACCCATCTGGTTGACTAAATCCCTCAGGTGGTTTCATCCAAAACTCCCACTGACAACAGCCAGACACAGTCTGGGTGTGGGGTCATCTGAATCCCTCCGAGTGTGAAAGATGACAGCAACCCAAAGGATTAAAGCTAAACCAGTGGTGCATACGGCACTGGCTCCATGGAAGGATTTATGAAGGTTTGGCAATTGCAGTCTGCCAGTGAAAATACATGTCTTAACAGTACAGTGACTAAAACTAATGTTGTATTTCTGCTAGCTGCTGCCCGTGCATTTGCTGATGTATTTAGTTTCTAGATTCATGGCTAGAAGACCTTACTCATCACAGCTCTTAATGCTCCTATCCTACTGCAAAGCCTGGCACCTGACTTGATGAATAGTTACTGGTATTAATCATTGGAGGGGACCAGTTTCTTCTTTGTACATTTGTCTGAAAAATTGCGCTCTCTGTGGAAGCTTTTAATGGATTTCTCAAGTCTTTATCAAGCGTGACACATAATGCCTGAAATTCAATGGCAGCGACAAATGAAAAGGACAAAAACCAAGATGGAAGCATAATTACCGTGTATCAAAATATAGTGCTTTGGTAACTGAAACTCACAGGTGATGTAGCAACAGTTTAACATTGCCAGGCACTGGGGTCCTCACAGCCACCCATGCTGCCACCCTGCTCTCCCCTCCCCAAACTTAATTGCCTTGCAATTATTGGTTAGGAAAAAAAACTGTAATCAGTAGAGATTAATTGCATCTCTCTGAAACGCCCATCCCTGGAACCGACAGGGAGAATGGTCTCAGTGCTTCTGTCCATAGCATCATTTAGCAGCAAAAATACAACGAATTTTTTTTTGAAACGTCAGGGGGAAGTTGCCAGCTTTCCTCTCGGGCTTGGATGGCTACTGGAGCACTGTGAGTGCTTTGCTATTTCCATTACAATTGGGCACAAATCATCTGATTTTCACAGGCGACAATGAGAAACCATCTCTGGGCCTGCAGGAGATGCCATACTGCATATAGCCCCTGCGGGAGAAGCAGGAGCAGGTCTTATCTTGCTAGAAGCAATAGAGGGGAGAAATGACGCAGAGCATTGCCCTGGGGTGGGACTCCTGCCTTTTTGGAGAAGACTGGGATGGGATCTTACTGAACCTGTCTTAGATCTTCTCCCTTCTGGCTTTTATACCCTGGACTCCACCCAAAGCCACGTGCCCTCACGATCACAATCCACAGATCCACCCTTCTGTTCAAAACCTGCTGTCGTCCAAACTCTCTCTGACCTCTCTCCTGAATGACAGGTTGTCACCACAAGCTCAGTTTGGCAGGAGAAAACCTTTGAGTCTTTCCCAGCCACCTTTTAAAATACCATAGACAACACCACTATTTCATCTGTCATCCAGAAATATGGGGGACAGGCTTCCTTTCAGGTCATCGTACCCAGATTATTTCTAATTCCAGCGTAGAGGAGCAGACCGTACCTCTTTGCTGTATTTCCGTACCCACTCAATACAACATGCATTTTCATTTCACACCTTACAAACTCTTCTGTCTTGCTGTATGTGGAGCAGTATCCAGCATATTGTCAGCTATAATCAAGCAATTAGTATTACAACAAATGATGCAGGAAAATCATGCGTCTGATTCTGAAACCTCCAAGTGATTGGGGAAAATCTTTACAAAGAATTTTACCAACCACACATAGAAACATCACATTACGGGAGTTATGGAAACACAGCCACCACATCAGTGCAGTACCATAATTTAGAGGCTGAAATTCTCATTCTGGGGTATGTGCCATAATTTTTAATAAAAACAATTCTAAAATAGAGCTGCTGCCAAGCAAAGCATTACCAGGGATGCCAGAAGGCCTTCTGAGGTGCCAGCCCAGCAGAAAACCAGGCAGGGTTTAAGCATGGGTGGTAAGGAAGGTTTCTTTGGATACCTGGTGGACTTGCACAGGAATTCCAGCAGATTGGGGTGCTGCTTTTTCACTGAATTGGCATATTTCTGATGGGGAAAAAAGTCCCTCTGAAATTTCCAGCCTGCGCTACTATGTTTTACATAGGAGCTGAGAACAGCTCTTCCAGATGGTTTGAGGTAGGAAAGGAAAAGCACATTTGCCATATGACACTGGAAAGTTCACAGAGCCAGATGATAGAGATGAACCTGGTTTGGGGACAGGACTCAGCAATGACACATGGAAATCATGGCTTTTCCCACAGCACTTTCTGGTTTCTGTTCTAATAGCGTCCCACTGTTGCTCCTGAGATGGGTAAAAGTTTCCCATGAGAGCCTCTTGTACTAGAAGATAGCCAGACAATTAAAACCAGACTACTACAGCACAGAAAATATATAAGCATTTTTAAAATGTGCAACAAGTGCACTGTAAAGTGCTTAAATCCTGCAGCTTTTGTTCATGCCAAGCCCTCAAGTAATGGCAACTGGATACCAAACCAACCAAGGCAAAATCTTGCCAAATACTATCTTTTGTCTGGTACACTTGCTGCTTGTGTTAAACACAAAGTCTATTCTGGAGAAGGTCAAGCAGAGTTGGTGGCAACAAATCCTGGCATCACCTTCTGAGATATTAGTGTCCTCTCTGATTGTCCTGTGCGCTGGCTTTTTTACCCCACTTGCCAGAGCACCACTGAAGCTCTGTTGTTAAATGACTGATCGAGTCCAAAACACATATGTGATAAGGTACTGGGCCCCTCTTCTGTCTTGATAGTTTATGTTACACAACATGATTTTTCCTCCTGCTCTGCATCTTGAAAAGGAAGATCAATGTTCTGGAGATTTTTAAATTGGCTTACATTGTAGAGTACATTTCATTATCTACATATCAGTCCTCAAGGTACATAGTAATTTTCTGCCTTACATTACTGGAATTTTTTGCATCTTTTCTAGGAACTAGGTATTGATCCCTGGAAAATGAACAACAATTAAAATAAAATATAGACAACTGCAATCCCAGTGGTCCCATTAAAGGATGAAATGCTTCATTAACACCTCATAAGACCATTTGGAACATGAGCGGAGGGCAGCTTTCCTCCTTCATCACTGGTGCGTGGTATCCAGAAAGGCTTTTAAACGTCCCAGGCTTAGCCTACACGCAGATTACTCTAGTGTAACTAAGACAGCTATAAGCTGAAGTGCTCTTTCCTACCACCTCAAGACATTTTTTCTACTTTGAAATTGTTTTATCATATTTCAGCCTAAATCAGTTACTTAGCAAATTAATCTTAAATGAAGTAAAGGAAATGTAAACCATCACAGAAACCATAATTGGTTTGATAAAACTAGGTCATACTGTAAATTAAACCAACACAACTCCATACACCCACATGCCCTTAAACTTCTTAACTGTGCAGAACCCATATCAAATTGTTGGACGTGATCTTCCTCAAAACTTCAGCTTTGAGGTTTTGACTGGGAAAAAGCTCTTCAGTTTAGGAGAGGTAGCAAATCTGACTGCCATTTGAACATGGCAGAAACGCTGAGTCTCTATGCATGACTATATAGTTTTCTTATATTTATTTAAGAAATGACGGGAAGAGAAAACTGAGCAATATGCTGTGCTCCTGCTGATTTCCATGGGGCAAAGGTACCTCTGAAAATTGAGCCCCTAAGTGTTATGCAAGTCATAACTTGCACATGAAGTGGTGCCCACAGGGAGTGACTGGAAACACACACTAAGTTAGCGTGATTCAGGAAAGTGTAACTGGTTGCCAGTGAGGAACCCGAGAATAAGCCTCCAATACTATTTTAGGCGCAAAATAAACTGTAATCAAGCCCAAGAGGTAACCATTCAGTATGGAGACAGGATCTAACTAAGCTACAGTTTCCCATGTTGTCTCCAATGACTGTGAGAGGTTGTAGAGGCTGTCCTAACTCCTCCTTATCCACCCGCACAGGGTGTAAATGATGCTTGGACCACATCTGTCCTCCTGAATGAGAGGATGACCCCCTCGGAAACTCTGTCTCAGTCCACAGAGACAGCAAATGGATCCAGCTATGGATCTGGCTTCCTAATGCCCAGAACAATCTCATTCTGCATTTTCTGCCAAGTTTCTTATTGACTATTTAATCCAGCTAGAGACTGATGACACCTGAGACTTCAATGGTGTTATGTAAATATCTATCCTATAGAATCAGGGTTATCCACCTAAGGCTTCTGAGGTTTCTAGTTTACTTCTCAGAGGTCCCTGAAGAGTAACTCTGACCAATGCTCCTTGTCAGTTGGCTTAAATTCCTCAGCTGGGAAATGCTTAGGGGGCTGCAAATCCAAAAAGGTTGAAAACCGAGGCAGTCAGTAGACAGATGTCAGTCAGATACTGTTAGTGTCTGACAGAAGAAATATCAATAGCTTGCATGATTGATGGGGAATGAAGGAAATACCACCCACAAACAAAAAGTAAACAAACAGGATTTGAAAGTTCCGTGTTGCGCTTATTTTGAGACTTCTTATTTTCCCCTCTTATAAGCTGATTTGATTTCACTCCTCTGATCCAGGCATCCTTTATAATGAATAAATAAATAAATACAAAGTGGCCCCTATGGCAGCACCATTAACAAGGGTGATGTGTCAGTCACTGCGCCTACCTGAATGGAGCCTCTCTGAACCATCACGGAGGGGAATGGAGATACACCTTCCTATATTGAGAGACCTCTGTGTAATCAAGGTTGTGTTGCTTAATGCCTTGTAACCATGTAAGGAAAAAATAAAGAAAGGAAAAAGTGAATTACTTATTTTTTTTAAACTGGAGCACAGGAGGAAATGATGGGTAATTTAATTGGTTTTTACGAAAAGAAAAAAAAAGTCCTTTTTGTACATGTTCATCTCCTGGTGTTTGAGATTCTGAAGTGTTTAGCCACTTGAAATGATAGATAACACAGAGTTTTTGGCTGGAATCTGGGTCTTTGAGTTCTGCCAGGCTATAAATAAACATAGGTTGATTTACATATTTATTAAATTCATTTTTACTAGGTTGCAATCATTTCAGGTCTTTCACATACTGTGGTCAAAATGCCAGCAAGGTCATTCTAAGAAATACAGAAATTCCCAAAGATGTTTCCCAGTGCCAGAAATGCATCAGTTTAGGAGCAAAGTAAAACAGAAGAGAGAAGGCAACACCTGGGGTCTGCTGTGAGTACAGGTGGGGAGGATCTGAAGGAACTTCGTGGATGTGTTATATCATTAATAGGCAAGATGTTGATGGATACCTCTCAGTTGCTGTCATTGGAACAATATGACCTAGATTAGCTTGTGGAATAGCAGACCAGATTATATTGAAGAGCATGCCTGCTGCCTCAAGGAAGCATAAAGAAATTTAAGGTGGAGAAGAAAAGAAAGAAAAGCATGTGAGTCCAAGCATGCACAACTATTGTTTAAAATGTGCCCCTTGCAGGCATCTTTGACAAAATAAACCCGCCTGAACCATGAGCTCAGCTCTTGGCAGCAGCTACGTATCAGTGGCACAAAACTGAGCATTTCAGCAGGAGGTTTTAAGCAGGAACCCAAGGTGCTATTTCCAAAGAGACCGAAGTGTAAAAAGGCACCGCATGGCTTTTTTCCAAGACCCCGTATCTCTCTCCTCATGGAATGAAGTGTTCTGATTTTTCCAAAAACTGAACTAGAGACTACTTGCATCTTTAGCTGCCTTCCGTCCAATAAGGATTTCGTAAGACACATCCGTCGCAGCTAGGGCTTCAGCTCACATTTGAGCTGGTCGCTGGTCTTAACCACACTGCCTCCTTAGTGCCTGCCGTCTGGCTCAAGGCTGGAGCAAACTAGCTGGCCAGCTGCGTGAAGACTCTTGGGAACCCAAGGTGCTATTTCCAAAGAGACCGAAGTGTAAAAAGGCACCGCATGGCTTTTTTCCAAGACCCCGTATCTCTCCTCATGTGGAATGAAGTGTTCTGATTTTTCCAAAAACTGAACTAGAGACTACTTGCATCTTTAGCTGCCTTCCGTCCAATAAGGATTTCAGGGACTGTAAGACACATCAGTTGCAGCTAGGGCTTCAGCTCACATTTGAGCTGGTCTTCAGTATTAACCACACTGCCTCCTTAGTGCCTGCCGTCTGGCTCAAGGCTGGAGCAAACTAGCTGGCCAGCTGCGTGAAGACTCTTGGGTATCATAAGAGGAGAGAAAGACTGGCTTACCCTTGGCAGCACAGCTGTGAGCAGACTGTGCCACGCAGCGCGACAAACTCAAGTGCACGCTGGCACGTTTAACAAGGACAATATAAACAGTGCCAACACAAGTTATGTTGGGAACGAGTGATGCAACTTTTTGTTGCTACTTTTCTTTCACACCTTCAAGCCTTTTGACCAAGCTGTGCCACAAAAATGTGAGAAACGTGTCATTCACTGGAGGGGTGAGGAAATACTGCTATTCTGAGCAGGAAAGAACAAAGTCAGTCACCGAGCCAATATGTAGATCACTGAAGAGTTTACATATTGTCATCAAGTATGGATGCCAGAATCTAATGTCTTTGATGGCACATCAGCAGTCTAATCAGCAACACGAAGCCATCTCAGAATGGAAATTATGTGTCACGCTCTAAAAGACTGACACTTGACATCTGGTTTGACAAGTTATGAGGCATCACGAAAACACCCTCATGAATTAAGAAATTCAGTTCATCCATCAGAGCCTACAAACGACCCTGCTGTGATCCCAGAGGTGCTGGGATTCTCAGGAACACCTAAGGACTCCGCCACTGCGGCAAAGGTGAGTTTGGCCAGTCATCCTCCAAGGCCACCCGGCATACTGCCACCCCAACCTTCACCTCAGGAAACAGAATTTATAACTTCTTCTCAACTCACACCTCGGAGAAGACCCTGAAGCCAAAGGATCAACGGGCATGAGGAAATAGTAGACAGAAAATTGACTGAAATGTACTGTGATCAAACAACCAAACACAATGGTAATGTGTTACTACAGAGGGACATAAATTGGTCATTTATTAGTATACCGTTCGCTTCAGGACACTTTTGAATACTGACCTCTGTAGAAGCAAATGCCCTTTCAGTACCAGTCCCGATGTGACTCTCAGTTTCTCAGGGATGTAGGGACTGAGACATAGTTTAGTATCTGGTGCTACTGAGAAATACAATAACGTGCAAAGCAGTGAAGCGCTTTACAACAGTTATAAGAAGATAAGGTACTCTGCTTAGCAGCTGTAACAGAGCAATAAGGTCACGCCAGCAAGCACCAGTACACCCTAATTGAATTATCTTCTTCTTTGAAAGAGTAAAGCACCCATGCTCGTCTCCGGGTTTTGTGTGCAGGTGGTTTCACAGCACTGCAGTATACAGAAAAGGCTCCATCCTCAAGGTCACTGCTGATTTCACGCCCAGCAATGTTCAGGAGAGTTTTGATGGGGCAAAGACCTCAGAATTTTGCCTCAAATCAATTGCCCTGACGAGAACTCGCACAAATGGCTGCATGGTATGAGAGCAGAGGTCTGTCTAATCCTGTATGCCCTTCCTCATCATGGCCAAAATCAAAAGACACGCTGGACGCCACCCGATAGCCTTCCCGAAGCAGAGTCAAACTCAAGTACATTTTCTTTGCACTTGCGCATCAACAGACTCAGATTCTGGAAAAATAACAGGGGACGTGTATTAAAAGCTGGGGGCTTTCCAGTAATAAGTCTCATAAACCAATCACACCCATTGAAATCAACCAGGCATGCCATTTATTTGGTGTTTTGATGAATTATAGCTCTGGGGTGCACCGAGGGCCAGATTTTTAAAGCTATTCAGCTGTTTAACTCTCATTGACTTCAGCGTAATTGATTTCAGTGGGAGTTAGGTGCCTGTATTGCTTCACACTTTGGGCCGGTCCCTTCTATGGTAACTGTACCAATTAGGCAGGAAAGCTATTTATCAGGACCCCCATTAAATAGAATCAGTGGTGCCCAATTACATCTAAATTACCAGTTCAGCTACCCTGATGGCTGAACGGGAGGGGCGGCTGTTGCTGTAGCACCGGTACCAGCATTGACACGGAGAATCCCTTCCATTGTATCCCACTTATAGTAACACTCATCCAGGAAAAACATCCTGTTTCCCCCATCAACCCATGATCTTTTTTTTACCCTCCCACCAGGTCACTCTAACATTGAAACAGACTAATGGTGCAATGGATACTAGGAAGAAAAGCAGGATGAATCCAAACCTAAATGAGTAGGGCTTACATAATTAGCGGGTGAGAGAAAGAGAAACTGGAATCAGAGACACGGTCTTTTCAAGGTTTCCAAGGCAGCAAGTGGCTGCTTCTCACACAGCATGCACCACAATCGTGTTTTCAATTCTACAACATCAGTTTCCCCTATGATGAGGAGGAAAAAAAATCCCCACTCTTTTGAAATGTGAGTGCTTTTGAAATAATAGAGTGGAGGTCTGGGACATTATACTCCACATGAGTAGTTGTGGTGATATTTTCATTTATTTGATATCATCTTCTGACATTTCATTCCATTTGCAGGCAAATAATTTGTAATGTTACGTACAAAGGATTCTGGTGTTGTGATCTTTAACTTTTGCCCTGAATCTAATACTGAAGACCATTCAACCATGATGAAACCAGCTGGAGGAAATTCCTCTCCTCCAAGACATGAAGGCCAATGACGGTATGAAAGATGTGGGGTTGCTTTGTCATTTATTGCTCCATATTCCATATGTTTGTCTGATTGGTGTAGGGAAAGGTCCATTTATTAATACAACAGTTCATGTGAATTGCAGGCAGCTGAAAGAAAAAATAAAGAAAGAAAAAAACCAGCCAGGAAGGCAATGCAATGACTGAGCAGAACAGCCTTAAGGGAACTCTTGGGATGCTGCTGAAAACCATACGAGGATGGTAAGTCCGGATGGCTAAGCCTTCCCTAGCACCACGCTTTGGGCAACAGTCTTGGGAGAAAGGGGTTCCAGCAGGGAAAAAAAACACCCTTTTGGCAAAAACACAGCCAATTTCTGCAAAGCTGTCAGAACACCAACAGGTAAACTGGGTGAAGAAGCTGACTCTAGGAAGTATAGGAATATTTCTCTAGTCAGATGGAACTTTCTATATAGGTCAAACTTTTGTTTTCTGCCAGCCTTCTTTCTCACTCCTAGGATGACACCAGCTGCACCACGCTGTACTGCTGGTTCCTCATTCTTGAAAGAAATTTCTTCTAGGTGCCAAATCCAACCAGAACAATGTAGGTAGCTCGGATGATGACAGGGAACCAGACCCAATGTGCTGGGAGAAGTAAAATGCACAGACAGCGTTCCTATAATCTGCACCGCCAGGAGACAGACCTCCTGGCCTGCCCATACCACCGTTTCCCAGGACATCCCTCCCAGCTCGAGCAAGCTTCATGTCTTCCCAGGAGTGCCTGAAAAAGGCAAATGCTGATGAAAATCGCTTCCTTTTGAGATCAGCCTTTAATGAATTTTCCTTGTTACCCACAACCTTGCTTCAGTATGACTGAGCCAGTTAACACACTGATGGTGTATCAGCGCATTGTTGTATTACAATTCAGTATTTTGTGCTTACTACTGTTAGGGGAAAAATATGACTAACTTGTTTAGCTAGATTTTGTTTCCTTACTCTCTGCAAGGTCTACAAATTAATTCCTCAGTGGGCTTTTGTTCCAGCACTTAACCTGATCTCTTCAGCTGCACCGCTGATCATTTCTCAGTTCCTGCCCTATTCTGCAAGAATAAATACCTCTACAATACCCTGCCTTCTGTGACTTCTGCCTCTACCCTTGGTAGAGCTCCCACATAGCTGTGCCAGACAGGTCAGAAACAATTTCACATATTGCGTGGAATTTGTAATATCACAGTGGTTGTTTTTTATCAGGAGAAAAAAAAAAATATCCTTGTTCTTCACAGGACCAAGAGTAAGCACCACCATGATGGGGTTTCCCTCAGCAGGCATCCAAGCACTCACCTAGCTTCAGCTAAGGCCAGGGAAAATAATAAATGTGACTCACTTCTGTTAAAAGAAAGAGAGAAAATAAAGAAACTATTATTTTGCTTTCCTCCATCACCCTACCCAAACTATTTCTTCTCTGTTCTTTAGCCTGCTAAATTGTTCATTCACTGTTGAGTCCAACTAACCCTTTTTGTAATGTGCTGGTCTTGATAAGTGTGGAAAGGAGGGCATGGAGACTAATGAAGTAATCACTCCCAGCCTGTTACTTGTAGAATCTGGCACTTGGGAAAACCTTCAATGGTATATGTTCTTGTGATGAGAGGGGGAAAAAAAAAGTGGTGTTGCTTGGCCAAAAGCTTAGTGACTGAGGAACTCGGCTCCAAACATCCATACCTGAGGGTGAAAGCTGGCTTTCTCCTTCCCGATTAGCTAATGTTTTCACACGTTAGGCTGTAAAATTGCTAAGTGGAGTATTAGGGCTTCTGGTTTCTCACTGTGAATGACACATAAGGGCACTTTCTTGCCATGGTAACAAGCAAAAGACGGAGTGTTATAGCTAGAAAACGTACAAAAGTGAAGTTACAGCAGAAACAGTAAAGGTGGATAGGAAATGGTTTGCTCATCAGGGAGCATTATCGAGATACCGGGCAGAGGAAATGGGGAAAAAAAGACAAAGTCATCAATATTGCCAGTTCTCACTGAAGTAAAACATGTCAGGATCTGGTGCGTCCGTAGATGTTGGAGTAGAAGCAAAATGAGGCTGGGACTGCCAGTGTGCTGAGTCCTGTCACCGAGGTTGTCTCAACCAGGAATCTTGAGGTCTTCTTTCTTCAGATGTTTTTTAATATATTGCCTTTCACAGTTGTAAAACCTCCCATTTATTATCCTTCCTTACTTACTGAATTTCTCCATTTCTCAAGCAGTTGCTTCTACCCCATCCTCCTTAAGATAACACTCTCTTGAGCCATAAATATCCCTGTTTAGTTCTTTCTGAGATCAAACTCCTATTGCACTTAATGAGCACTTGGTCCAAAACAGGAATGACGCCAGGTCCAGGAGATCTCTGAGCAAGACTTCAGCCCAGGTTAGCGCTTTTATTTTTACTATTAAGTATGACTAATCTCCAGTGCCTCCAACGGAGAAGTGAGTGTCCTAGCCAAGAGTTTTAATACTTCCCAAAGGGTTTTTGCAGTTGATCCAGGCTGGCTAATAAGCCTATAGCTTGTGCACAAGCTTTTAAACATCTGCTCTAAACGCACCATTTTAGCCCTTTGAGTTTGGCCTTTCACGTGTTATTTTTGGCTTGTGCTAGTGACTGACATGTTGTCCTGCTGACTGTGTTATTTCACATCCTGGAAACACTGCAGGCTGTGAGCTACAGGACTCTCCGTTTGGGAAAAACACAAGTTTCTTCTGTAAATCTCCATAGTCCAAGTGTGTCCTAGCAAGAGTCACCTAGCAATGACAAGAGGGGCGAGAAATGAGATGGGTACTGAAAAGCATTAATACATAATAAATAAAACAGTGGCATAACAGACAGAATTTGATCAGCTGGAATCTCAAATATTGGTGTAGAAGAGGAGTATTTATAGATATGGGCTGCTCCAGCCCTGTTTAAAAATACTGGCAGAAGTTAGAGGGAGAACTCAGATTACTGCGTAGGGTAGAAATGGCCAACCTACAGTGTAACATTTGCAATTCTCTGGAAATCTCTGGGATTTCAAGCTGCTTGGGGCAAAGTATACTTCACACACATGGTGCCTGCCATGTGTTCAACCCTCTCTACTCAGGAGACCAACTGCCAGGATTTGTGTAGCATGTGTGAGTATGTGTTTGGATAGTGCATTACTGGAAAGGGAACTTACGCAAACTTCTCCTTGCTGAGGTCACCTGAAAAATTTCCACACACAGCTCTAACACTGTAGCTGTTTTATAACTCGAGCCCAAACAATGCCACTATAGAATTTTTAACCTTTGTGACTGTTCCTTCATTTCCAGAGGGAGGGGGTTTTTTTCTGTACTTTACTAGCTCAAAATTTATGCATCAACAAGTACAAATACCTATCGCATCTATTTCAGGTTCCCATGTAGATGACTCCAACCCAGAGCATACACCACCTGCAGCAATGGGGTATAGGTTGTGCCTCAGTATTTATCACTAAATAGTTCCCACTTCCTCAGACACACGCAGCAATAAAGTGCTCAGAGTATTGGAAGGACAGTTGAGTTTGACACAGGTTTCATTGATTCAGCGGATAATAATCCTTCCTCTGGCAATGCGAATAGTCTTGGCAGTGTCCAAAATGTCTCTGTGAGTGCTGTGAGGTGCCAGCTGCTGACATGGTGGGAGATTGAATTCAGCCCGGGGAAGGGGGGAGGATCATTTCTGGTTATGGCTGCAAAACAAGAAGGGGCGAAAGGAGAAGGGCAGGAACATCCATCCAGCTATGCGGGTTTTCCCTGAGATGACCCCTAGAGATACATTTATTCTGATTTCTCTGAACTTAGCATTTGTTTGCTGGCATTTTTTTTTCACTGTTTGCTTCTTGCTGAGCTTCTGACGGTTCATGAGATCATTCTGTCTGCGTATCCATATATCTACATGTCTGCCTCTAACCTGCCCCCAAACTATTGAACCTGTGGGTCAAATTCTGCCAGCTTTCAGCTGAAGGAAAGGTTGAATCATGGTCTCAATCTTTGTTAGACCACCAGACAATGCTCTCAGAAAAGAGACACCAATAGATCGGACCAGAATTCAAACCTCTCAAAATGCTACAAAATCCAACCGCTAAGCACACCACTGTAGGAAACCAACCTTCACTAGTGCTTGGCTTTATTAAATATGCAAACGGCTGCACCCCCCCGTCCATCTGACCTGCCAGCGAAAAGGAGATGAGTTTGAGGATGTACAGCAGGCAGCACACAACAGTGCTTTCATTACATCTCGTTATATCTATGCTTCAGCAGAAAACTTCAAAATGAAGCCTGAAGATTTAATGTATCAATGAACACTGATTTTGCCTTTCACTGAAGGTACAGAAGAAGCTATAAACACTTCTGTAAACTCAGAGGAGAGTCCTTGCAGAGTTATGTTTGCAGACACTGTCTCCCAAGATGATTAACGAACAGCAGTAATGGGTCTGTATTTGAGCGCAACGCTGCTGGAGTTAATATCCAGATCCTTCCCTGTTTGGGAAAGGCATTTTATAGGTGTTTGAAAATGGGCTGGTTAATCATCAAAACTGGAGTCATTCAAGCGAGAGGTACTTCAGAGATGAGCCAGCGGAAAGAAAAAAGGCTGCTATGTTTCCTAAAGGTGACAGACCTGACAACATTTTGTTTCTTCTGGAAGACAGAGATGCTTCATCTGGGTTGACATCGGGGAGTGTGGTCAGGTTGTGGGATGGTGTAGACTTTATTTTATTGATACTGCAAAAGTAATTATTTTTTTAATTACATTTTTTTAACGGTCACATTTTGCAAGACATTATCTATGGAGAATAAGAAACATGGCATGAGGAACAGTGGCCCATGTCTTTGAATACTAACCACAGGTCTTGCACCGACAGTGTGAGTGAAGATGACCTTTACCTCTCATTGAAACCAGTCTGGAGCTTCCACACTTGATTTGGCTTTCTGCCAGCGAGAACATTGTGGCAACACCTTTTCCTTTCAACCTTTTGTACTAAAACTACAGGAAAGAAAGATATGTCAAAGAGCATTGACTTGCTGGAGAGTTGACGCGAGTTAATGTTTGTGAAATGCTGTGAAGATGTAGAACACTTCAGAAATGCTGCTTGTTCCGAATGGTGATCAGAACAGGTGGGGATGCACATACAGCATGCCTGTACTGCCTGGGGAGGAGGAGAGGTCTATTTGGGTTACGTATGAGACAGCAAGCAGTGCTGAGGGTACGGTGAATTGAAGAGCTCAAGGGCAGCGTGGTTAGACATTTGGGAGAGCAGAATTGCTGTCAGCCCCTACGCCAGATTTGAATGCATTTATTACAGCTATGAGGCTAACACTTTCTCTGTTGTGCTAACTTTGGTTCATTGCAGTGCACATCCTCTCCCTCTCCTTCCTGAGTGTCTGCTGAGGTCACATCTCCTCTGCTCCCCTGACCTCTGCGTTTCGGGGACGAACACACGTTGTTACTTACCTGTACAGCGCCCAGCACGCACCGAGCCTTTCCTCCAGGATTGGGTTACACAGCATTGCTGTAATGGAGTGTGACTCACATCGGGGACAATGACATTGCCAATTTTGGCATAGAAAGATACCTAAAGGAGTGTCCATACTGTGCAACGCAGAGAAGCTGAAGCTGTGCCTGCACAGTAAGGCCAGCTCAGGAAACCATGAGAGACA
The DNA here is from genome assembly GCF_000699145.1 of Aptenodytes forsteri. Lineage (NCBI taxonomy): Eukaryota > Metazoa > Chordata > Aves > Sphenisciformes > Spheniscidae > Aptenodytes > Aptenodytes forsteri. The sequence goes on from NW_008795035.1 coordinate 7,761,492, forward strand.
GCCTGCTTGTTCACGTGCCGCAGCACATTAACATGGCTTTGCTGCCACTGGGCCCATCCTAGTGTCTCCATAAGGGGATGGAGACATGCAATCAAGAACTTCCCAGAGTTGCTGGGCCACACTGTATTTAGTCTTCCAAATTCAGGATGAAGGGACAGAAATCAAGTGAGAGCCAGGAGACACTGCATGTCCAATATAACACTTAATTATCAGTACTTTTTCTCTGCTACAGGTTCTGGTCTGGTGGAGTTTGGGACCCCGGCCTTTCCCTGCTGCCTCATTTCAGATGCCATGCAGATGCCATCCAAATTCCTTCTGTTACCTGCTTTGGCACCCATGCTACAGGTTTTCTCTGTTGGTGTAGGCACCTCAGCTTTAGTTTGGTGGTAACAGTGGGATTTCTGTCCTGCACATCATTGCCTGGCTTGTACTTGTCACAATCTAGATGTACCACCCACAGACAGGGTTGGATAGCTGGCATGTTAGTGAATCCTGCTCTGAGAGCAAAGATTCAAAGCCAGTAGGTAAGATCTCTTAACCAGAAAACTCTTGCTAAATTAAATCTGAATGAAATCCTTCTTGGTCCTTCCTAAGAGCTAAGTAGCCCTTACTGAATCTTTCCTTTTTCAGCTTAACTCTTAAGATGTTTTACATATTCTCTACCCAGGGAATATCTACTAATAAGGTCTGAGCACACTCTTGCAATTTCTTTTAAAGCTAACTAACACTAACCCATCCCTAAAGGGTTGCTTTTGTGCCACCTTAATTACTGTAACTTTACCCATGCTCCTGGCTTATGTATTACTGGCCTGTCTTCCAGCTTGACTCCTTATTTGCAGATGTGACGGGTTCTGGGATCTGGGGGAGTGGAGGTCATCCGTGAGAGACGGGGAGAAGAGAAAGAGCAAGAAGTGGTCAAACAAGTTGGCAAATTTCTCCATTCAGTCTGTCAGCCCCCAAATTTCCAAAGAAGGAAATAAAAGAGAAGACAAAACAGCATTGGAACCTAAGGATTTGGTGGCTCTAGGGAAGGATCCAGCTGAAGTATTTTCAGCAAGAAAATTTCCCTTAAAACAGAAATTCAGATGGACTAAGACAATGCAATTGAGCTGACTTAGGCTAACAGGGAATGCTGGAAAAAGTGAGGGAGCAGTTTTTGTCCTAACTAACTTTCATGTTCACATTTTTAAAACAAAGTATCTCCCTTCAAGCGTGCAAGTTGCAGGAGTATGTTTTCAAGCTGAAAAGATTTGCCTCTTCATGCTGAGACAGGAATTTTTGCTGAAGAATTGACCTAGAACTGATTTTTTAAAAGGGAGAAAAGTTTATAATGGTAAATAATCCAAAGCTGAAGAAAACTATTTTTTTGAAATATCCATTTTTACTTGCACTAAACTGATTTTCTCCAACGCTCTTATTTTCTATTTCTGCCATTAAATCCGAAAGTCAGGTTTTTACTGTGCTTCAGCCCTTCAGGCCGCGCCATTCTGACTCCTCAGCACTCCAAAGGCCTTTGCGGAAATTAAGTGCATCTCACAAGAGGACACATTTCTAGGGTGAAAGTTTAATTTGATTTTGGACTGTGTGACTGTGAGTGGATGAAAAAGCAAACAAGAACTTTCTCATGCCTCTATATCGGTTCTGCTAATCGGAGTTCTAAGAGTAAATGAGTTGATTTGCTCGGTTACGGGTGGGAAATGAACTGAAGCAATCCTCCATCCACCAAACGTCCAGCCAAAAGTAACTTAGCCAGCTAGGAAATAAGGAAAACAGTGATGTCCTGCTGGAGGCCAGGCATACGTTATTATCCTCCCCAGGTAGGAAGGCAATGCCATTGAAGTTCAGATCAGCAGGAACCCCATGGCACCACACTTTTGTTAGAAGAGCTTAACAGTGAACATAAGAACGTTTCTGGGTTTAGACAGAAGGGTTGGTCATGGCTTTCTGGTGTAGCATATTCAATTTATAGTTTGTTGAACATGTACAGAGCTGCAGTGAGCTACTTTGGCAACTTGAATACCCCGCAGCCTTTGCCTTTCCCTTCTTCTGGGGAATCCTTCAGGGGTCCTTCCGTACCGGACCTGTCCAGTGGTAGCCCCACAATTTCTTTTCTTGGATCACAGCAATAGATCCCCAGAGCCTATATTGTGCTGGCAGCTCTGCAGTCCCGTGCATAGACAAGGAGACACCCCGAGGCACTCTTTCCCAAAATGGGGAGACAGCGTTGCCATCCCAGCCAGCTCCCTCATAACATCCAGCTGAAATAGGTTAATACTTTTTTTTTTTAATATAGATGGGTAAACTAGGTTGAGGTGGTCATCTCAGGGACACATCCAGGGCTGTCCTGCTGCACAGAATCCATGGCACTGTGCAGAGCAGTGCAGAGAGGTAGAGGTGTGACTCCCAAAGCGGTGCAGTCACATCAGTGTATGCCATGCCCCAGCCCACCTTGGGAACCAGCTCAGCCGGCACTTCCTTGGGGATCCCCACCAACGCACCCCTGTCTGGTGCACAGATGCCCTTAGAGAGTGAGCAGCACAGCTAGAAGCACTGCCCAAATTTCCTGATATCTTTTAGTCTTCTTTGTCAGCTAAACTGTACTTCTGTCCTGGGAATACCCCAGTGATGCATAGCTTCAGCTGATGAGCTAGGATTAGAAGGACTTTATATAAGGCCTGTTTGATTAAGTGGCTATTATCAACTAAAAACTTGGTGCTTCCCATTAAGTACTCTCAAGCGCGTGTCCTCATTTTACTTATTTTGTGCTTGCATTATGCTTTGGAAGAGGCAGCCTGGCCTTTTTGCCTCATCCAGGCCCACTTTGCCAACACTAATAAGATGCTCTGTCTTATTGAGTGCTAGCGTAAGAAATGCAATGCCCTGATGGAGCCCTTCCTTAAAGGTGTTTCTCTAAAATCACCACATCATCCTGTAGTTTACGGTGTAAATCAGCCCAGCCCCTATGAACTTTCTGCTCCCCACCAGATCCGTCAGTGCTGCTCCCCCAAGGCAGCTCTCTCATTCCAGCAGATCAAAGCCTGTACCACTCACAAAAGACTAAAACAATAGCACTCTCACCTTTTGTCTTTGTTTCTATTACTGTGCCAGTGCAGTTTGATTTGCTGTCTTTTGCAGCATCTGTGCTTAGGCTTCAGTGATTTCCCATAATAGCCCAATATACTTTTCGTGATCCGTGTTCAGTTTATACGCACACCCCACTTTAATCCTTCTGTCCAGATCAGTTATTTCATACTTTTGTACATCAAATTGCATTCACCATCTGTTGGCCCAGTTGCCCTACATAAGCCAAACCCTCTGAAGGTATAATTGCAATATTGTTCATTATTTGCTCGCTCCCTTTCCTCCCAATGTACATAATGACAGGAAAATTGAAGAAATAATTTAAATCTAATTTAAATTCCCTTCAGGTTTTTTACACTGCACTGATCAAAATAGTAGCTAGGGTCTTCAGAAGAAGGAGCCATCCATCTCAGAACAGCCTTGATGCCCTGAGATAGCTATCTGTGAAAACGAGTGAATTTTTGTAGGACTGGAGCATGATGTACCAGCATCAACTGAGCTGACGGCAAATGCTATCAGCACATCAGCATGCTGTTAAATCATTGCACAGAAGAATTCCAATCTGGTTAATCGGGGTCTGATTTTATACTGCCACTTCCATGAAATAAATGTACCCAAAACATTATTTTCTTCTTGTCTTATCTATTCTGATCTCTATTTCAGCCAAAGCTCGTTGTTCTAGGACTGTGCACTATACATGGCGCTTGGGCAGTTTTTCAAGCATCTACAGAGAAAGCTTGTAAGCACCAACCCTCTTCCCCAGGGATAACTATTCCTTGAGCTTTGATTTAATTTTTCCTACAGTCAGGAGGCCACCCACAGATCTCCAGTTCTGCCTGACCTGCTTCATTTCTGCCTCAGCATTAATAGCAAGGGAGAGGCGGGGAATAAGTCTCTGGTAAGACTCATAGGTTAGTCCAAGCCTGGGTTTGCATTTACCTTTAGGAGATATGGTGGGGAGGAAACTGCTGCAGAGCCATGGGGAAGTACCTCTGGCAAACATCAGAGGCGCACGCTCCAGTGCAATACATTTCACCAGTGCAATACATTTCACCAGCGCGCAGCTCCTGGAGGAGCAACTTCGGTGGAGATAAATAAGACATGTAATTTCTTGTCGGGCTGTTGCATTTCCCACCGCTCGTTTTAACAATTACACTCTGTGACTTTTTTTATTAAACAACTGAAAAGAATAGATTCTTGTAACCTAGGAAGAAAAATTGCCTGGAGAAATGAAACATACCCAGACTTAATTTTCTCTCTTGTGCTTTTTGAGGTGTTTGCAGTGTTTTCAGTACAGCAGCCAATAACAAGACCCGTGGTTTGGCACTTCTTTGCCACACTCACCTTTTCAGCAGCCAATTTCCTTATAACCGAACCCAGGCGGAATAAAAGGGCCCATCCAAGCCGTGGCTTTGATTTTTGCCGTTAAAAGAGAGGGCACAACTTTCTCCCCCTGAAGTCAGTGGAAACACTGCCATGATTACAACAGGAATCGTTAGAGTCCCATAATTATTTCATATGCAGCTTTCTCTAAATCTTATTTTTAAAGCAATTAATGAAAGAAGTGATTGCCCTTTAGTGAGCGGTGTCCCAATGTGAATTGTAATCAATGCTTCTTCCGAGTGCTTCTTTGCACTGCTATCTGTACCAATTAGAGGCTTCTTCTATAGAAAGGTTACACAAACACAATTTTATTTCTTCTTATTAATTGTTTTTCAGACAGGGCCAAGTTTTAAGAGCATGTCTGGACTTCAGCTTCAGTATTGGAGTTGCTCTTGTAAAGAAGAGGCTGCCTTTAAGACTGACCTGGAAAATATATATTCAAGGAGCGCGCTTGCTAAATGCTTCAGCACTTCTCTGCTTTCAAGACCAGAAGGTTGTACATAAAACACACTCCAGTATTCATGACTACAACTTCAATGCTTTTTTAAGCGGTGATGCTTCTAAACTCAGGATCAACCTGCTGTAAACAGATAATAAGATCAATCTGAAATCCTATTTGTTTGCTCAACGGAGGCACCTTGGAAACCAAAATAAAATGTAGAGAAAAAAATCGAACTACCTTTGAAGACCAAACAGAGAATGATACAACTGAAAAATAGATACTGAGACAGACATCAACCTGCCTTCTATAAACATCTATATTTAATTCTGATTCAACAAGATGTAACATGGTATCATGGTGGCAGAGATTACTGAAATTGCCAGTGATAGATAGATTTGTCTGTTTTGGTGCTGAGCACATGTTAAAAATGGGGAATATTGGGAAGGGAGAAAGGACAGGGGAAATAAAGGTTTTTTTTCCATACGGTGTGCATGTAAGTCATTAAAAATGCATCTAGCTATACCTGGAATATTTCTCTTGTGAGGGATAGAAATACAAACCCCTTGAAACAGCTACAACAGTTTCGTTGGAGTTATTTTTTGCAGGCAGATTCCATTTCCCAAATCTTCCCCAGTACGGCTATTTCTGCTGGAGTCGGTGCCCGGGCAGAGCAGGTCTCTCACGGCAGGGGCAGGATGGCTCAGGACCTCCGAGGAGGAGACCGATGCTTGATAAATAGAGTACACTGATAAACTTGAAGAAAGACTTGCAGGAGTAAGTGCTCAGCATTGCCACTGCGACTGAGTTTCAGGGTGATTTTTTAAGGCAACAACTACGTTATGAACATGAAAATATGACACTCCAGACTCTCAGCCATCTGAACGTGGCCAATGGTGAATGCTCATTTCTAACACTTCTCACCAGGGTGAGTATTGATTTCATTTCTCACACTACACTACTCACTTGACCAAGCTGCAATCCAATGTTTAATGTGTTAGTCACACTGGCTTGTGGGGACTTGTGGTCTGTAGTCTATCATATGGTGACCTTTATGACTGGCATAGTCTTAATCATGGTAGAAAAGGCTGATATAGAGGTATTCACATCACTATTTCTAGCACTAGGCAATGGGATAGTTGAAGGAGTAGTAAGGTATGAGTAGAGTGGCATTCACTGTCCCCTGTGGATGAATGTAGTGATTTGTTGTACAGTTTAATTTTTTTTTTTTAAGGACAAGGACAAAAAGTTGGCTGGATAGGCAGCTGAGAGGAGGTAAATGGCCTGTTTTAGGTGAAGGAGTGCTCAGAATAGAGGCATCAAGGCTGAAATTCCTCACATTAACTGCTCCTACGGCTTTTCCCAGCACCCTCATTCCCCTCCAAAAGCACTGAGCAGAGAGTTTGTCCCTCAAAATGAGGGATGAGCCAGTGACATCCTGAAGTCTTGTAAAAGCTTCATGTTTGTTAAGTTCAACATGAAAGATACTCAAATACTCTGGCAGCACACAGACATTAAAAACAACCGGGAGAGCCCAGCCCACAGGGAGTTTGCAATGTAAGATGCTGGCCTATGAGCTGGAAGGTCTCTGCTCCCATGAGGAGCCCTAATAGCACAAACTATATTCTTCATCAAGACTGATCTCACCGCCCAAAGTCCTCCTCACCCCCTGTAAGAAATAAATGAAAAGGAGCAATATTTCTTCACTCTAATTTTGCCATTTGCTAGCTTTCCTTGTAATTTTTGACCTCTTTCCACCTTCCAAACTGTCCCTCCTTTCTATAAACATTATCACCTGTCCAAAACATTTTCCAGTTATTACATGAGCTGTATCAACATCCCCCAGAAGAGTAAGAAGCTGTGATTTATGGTGAGATCCTCCCCACTGTGAAAGGTTAACCTGAACCTTACGTGCTACTCAAGCTCCCAGGCTGACCCTCAGTGAAAATTAATAGCTTGTATCCGTTTAATATTCCTTTCCAGTAGATTGTCAAATCATTTCATCTGTGTTTAAATGGATCAGTGGTTTTCATCTTCAGTGTTTCCTCATTCCTCTTTTAGTTTTTACCAATCCTTTGCTGTTTGCAGGTGTTTTTAAAATCATAGAAGAAAGCCCTTTTGTTCATTGCTTTTATTTTTATTTCATAAGATTCTTGTAAAGTTGGAGGTAAAGGACACGCACCACATTAACGGATCTATGTTGTCTTGCTCCAATTAAAGAAGTGGACCACATCTATACATTTTATGAGTTACATTACAGACGTGGCAGTGTCATCATTTGCAGGTAATCAAAACATGCCAGTTGGGCACAGATTTCCTAAACACATGTATCAGTATTATTTGTCATGCAAGTCATTAATTTAAAACTGATGCATCTGTTACAATCATTGGTGCTCGAGATGGAAAAGATCCATAGGGAGGCTTTCAGCTTTCCATTTAGTGCTAAAGCGGAACTGAACTCTATCAGATGTATTATTATTGTCATTATTATTTAATATCCCCCTCTGCCTCCCCTGCGTGCTATCCACTTAACAGAAAACAGGAGTACAGACCTCGTCTCAGATTGCTTGCCATCCGAGTGATGGACTAGACATCCAAGTGACAATAAAACACATATCACAAAGAGAATGGCCAGGATCCTCTTGGCATGGCTGTACGGGTGCTCGGGAGAGGCAGGCCAGCTCGTTGGTGGGCACAGAGGGATTTGGGGTTTGTTTTTGCTGTTGAAGGGTAAACACCATGGTACAGCTGTGAGTTTTTAAGAATGGCATGACGGCAAAAAGATTCAAGGAGTGTATCTGAGCACTGATACTTTATTAGCATGGACACCAAAGCGCACTAGAAAGAAAGAAGTATAATGCAATATATTGCAGATGCTAAATAACAGAGAGATGATAGACTAACCAAACTGCTGCTGTAAATTCCCTCTTTCAGAGTGGGTTCAGATGCTCTGCAAACATTGGGCAGTATCTAAGTCCTGCATGCCCTCAGGCCTGTATTAGCCATGCTTCCAAGCTCAGGAACTTCTTCATTTCAGCAGCGCTCATGACATCTCCAGCTTGAAGTCTGTCCTTGTGCTGTTTCTGTAGGATTCACATGCCTGACTTGCAAAAAAATGAGCCTAGCAGCCAAGGCTGGGACCTACTTATCTTTAGGAATGCACTTTCTTAATTACACTTTGCAGGTTACAGAACTGCAGAGATACTGAGTTTCCAATAAAACCTTGTGTACGTTAACCTTGGGCAAAGGCAGGGGACATTCTTTGTGCTTCCAGGTGACCCCTGGAGCCCAGTGATGGTCACATTCATCACCCAGCCGAGCTTTCCTCAGAAAAGTGTATTTTGATCTTGTTCAGATCTTAATGAGTCATCTATGAACCATCAAATATTTCACATTCTATATGGAGCATTTGAGTTTCCTAAATGACACCATCAGCTGGGGTGACTGCAAACATCGTAAATAATCTCCTCAGTTTAATGAGTAACCATATGAGGAAAGGCTCGTCTACCAGGTAATGAGTCACAGCTCCACTTTGTTGTAGATCAGCTGAGACACTTGATTTACTGTGAGGGCTACCTGTATTAAAACTAATCAGAGGCTATCGAGGAAACCCAAACAGATCCAACCCACCACAATTTAATCTCCCCACAAATAAAATGTACTCATAAATCAGGGGCAAGCATGTAAATGTGCCCCTGTAATGCTTCTGTTAGGAAAACTAAACCCACAAAAAGCTCGGTAGGATGTGAAAACCATGGTAATGTCGGCAGTATTAGACTAAATCATAACACACAAGGAGCTGTAAGATACATTCTGCCCTTACAGCTGGCTAATTAGTCAAGATAAAGAAAGCAATTTGACAAAAATGTTGATGTCTCAGTTTCCATTTTGAAACTTAAAATGGACATATTTTTACATTTTTATTGAACTTCCCAGATAAACACAGAGAAAAAGATAGATAAAAGGTATTAAAATCATCATAGTTTTTACTTACTGAAAGAAGAATTCTGACAGAAAATCAAGTAAACAAAATCTACTGCTTCTAGTAAAAAATTACATAAAAAACTGAGTTTCACAGAAATACGCGTATTTATTATGGGGAAAGCATCCCTCTTACTAAAAAAAAAACATTAGGGAAAATATGATAGAAATACTTTGATCAGATCTGGTAATGAGCTATTCTCAAGCAAATGACAGCATTAGTTCATTGACGGGCTATTCAGCTTGATCAAGAAAAGGCTTGTTGATACAACTGAATGACTGCAGTGAAAATCACCCTCTTGAATCATGTTGTCCAGGTGGTAAATGAATATCCACGTAGAGGAGAGTGGAGACTCAGACTTTGTACTCGGGAGAGTGGTACCTCTAGAACTTCAGTCCACAACGGATCAGTTCAGCACTGCTGCAATTTATGTAAGTCAACAAAGTTGAATATTATCAAAGCCAAATTTTCTTTAAAGACCTTGATTCTCATCCCCTTAGCAGATGTACAACTTCAGCGCTCTGTTCCAGAACTGTATTTTTTCTTTGGTGCTAACAGAGGAAAGAATCAAGATCCTTCTCCTTGTCAGAAGACTAATGATATATGTCCACATGGAGGAAGTTATGCAAGAGAGTTTTTATAACGGCACTGGTTGTCTTAAGATGTTGTACTCCATTTTGCTTCAACGTGATGTGCGCAGACTATTAATAATAGTAAATGATTGCATTTAGGACAAAAATTCAAGGAAATAATTTATAACAAAATCTGCATTCAAAGCCATCTCTCAGCTTCCACATACTGGTCATAAATCACTGAAGAGACATTTATGATTGATTTACAAGGAGATTTTTATATTACCATAGATACATAAAAGTAACAGTCGCCTTCTGAACAACTGTCCTTCATCCTAATTATGCAGCCAAACATATCCTTGGTAATTGATAGGATGTTTCCAGAAAAAAGACTTTGAAAGTCAGAAAGGAAGCTAAGGTATAGGTGCAAAGGTTGATACTGGATGATATTTACAAGTGGTTGGCGTTATTCACCTACCTCCCAGGCAGACCAGAAGAAGAAATGACATTGCAGGACAATACGAGAGCTAGACTAGGCAATGGGATATAGTTCCCATCCTTGTGGTGACAATATTAGTTGTGGTGGCTTTATGGCAACAAAGCCCACCGAGTTCGGGGGAATATCTCTGAAAACAATGTCTCAAGGCCATTTCTTTCATTGGGTTAGGTGCTGTCTGTAACTTTCTTGCGTAAGTGCATATGGTCTCCTCTGGGAAAACGAACAATTTTAGCGGGGGAGTGAATCCCATCTCTTAATGTCCCGTTTTATGTATAAGAAGCTGGGACCAGTTTCTTAATCTAGAGGGGAGGGAAATTTAAATGAGTTGTGAGAGATTAGTTATCTTTTAATCCATTTGAACTAGCCATGCCATTCTCTGCCATGAGATAACGATTAACATCCAAACCTTCACTGCTGCACCCTCAACATTAGCAGAATGCCATTCTTGGCTTGCGGACCACTCTTTACACTTTGAAAATGTAGGAGATGAGATAGATAGAAACTGTGGCTCTTTCTCAATGAAAACTAACTGCTGAGTGCTCACCTGCAGGTCACTCTACCTAAACAGCAAACGCGAGAGCTTTCAGGATATTTCCTGTAACCCAATTATTTTCTTTTTAAAATAGCAATGAAAAGTGGAGCAGGAATATAACTTTGTTAAGAACCTGTCAGGCTTTTCCTCTCCTTGTTGCTGCTCTTCATTTTGCTCCATTTTCTCCATGCTCAATAAACGCTCTAGAATTAGCATCAGATGAGGCTGTGTTTGAGAAGCATCGAGATAACAAATCTCCTTTAATAACACTTTCCTCTCCCACACCCTGCCTTTGCTGGGGGGGGTTCACGGGAAAGTTGTTCTCTTATAGCAACCAAAAATGTGGGGTCTGTTAGTTTTACAGTAAGTAAATGAACAGGGCATTTTTTCCCTGATGGCCTTGCTTATTTCAAGGTCAAGTAGAGCAACTCTTTGCTACCTTACCGAGGCGCTATCAAATGACTTGTTTTTATTCTTTGACCTTTTATTGCGTTGCCCTGTTTTCATGTTGGAGGTCAGTCCACTCTTATAGCCCAAAAATGTGGGGTCTGTTAGTTTTACAGTAAGTAAATGAACAGGGCATTTTTTCCCTGATGGCCTTGCTTATTTCAAGGTCAAGTAGAGCAACTCTTTGCTACCTTACCGAGGCGCTATCAAATGACTTGTTTTTATTCTTTGACCTTTTATTGCGTTGCCCTGTTTTCATGTTGGAGGTCAGTCCAAGGGCAAGTGAATTCTCTTTATCTTCCACTGACTTATCTGAGTTCCAGCGAGGTCAACAACTCCCCTCTCCCCTGCATTCCTCCGTCCTGCATTTTTATCATTACTTCAGAGATATTAGACTCCTTCATACCGAACACTGTAAGGATCCTTCATAAGAGGAAGTTCCTGCCGCTAAGACCTTAAGGATGAAGAAGATGCAGGAAGACTCAGGTGCTCTTTGGATACAGCTTGCCTATAGATCCACGGGAAATCTGCAGCAAGGTCTTCAGCAAGTCTATTGCAGTGACTTCAGTAAAGGTTCCCCTCACGCTTGATTTAAGTGTTTATACCAGATGACCATTGCCTTAAATGCCCGTTAGTATACTCAGGCATTATTTATTACAACAGAGTGTTATAGACGTTTTAGTTTCACATGCTTTCACAGACCCAAAGTAATTTAGGGATCCTGTTAATTCTAAAAGCTGAACCAATAAAGCACGGTAAGGGTTAATCAGTGTTCTTCAGAATAAAACAAGTTAAAAAAAATCCAACTCCTTTCTTGGGGTTCCTACTTGCTTCCCTTAGCCTGTGTGCAAACCTTTTGAGGACCAAAGGCTGTAAAGAATGCTGAAAGTCAATTACTACAGGCTCTCGGAGTACAAGACAGAAGAAAAACATCTAATTTTGACAAAAACGCTCACTATACACTCATATTGCTGCTGGTTTTCAAAGGCACATTGTTGCTTATTAATACGAACCCAAAAGATTACTATTCGACTCAGGGATATGTGTCCAGTCAAAAAGATTGTGACTGACCTTACGGTACGTGAAGGCATTGGTATAGCTAAGGTGACAAAAGGGTGTTCTTTTACATCAAGCTAGCTCAACTGAAATTACATAAGTATATAAGGTAACACCCAACAATACTGTTAGCTGCTGCTAAGACAAAGCTATTGAATTGAACTGGCATCACGCATCAGTTGAAGGGGTGAGAGAATTCAGTTCTGGCCAAAAAAAGAGGCAATAAAAAGGCTGGTTTATGGGAGCTGCTTTTGTTTTGAGAAGCTATCACGCAACATCACAACACTGTCAATGCAGTTCCTTCCTTTTCTGTCTGTACTGGTCCTACTTTGTGTTTGCTGATTGTCCCGATTCTTTCATTGATAGCATAGGACACTATTTTAATTGTCATCTGCTCAGTAGTTAGCTTCAAACTGTCCCATGAACATCTTTACCTTACCTTGACAGAAGTAACATCCTCCACAGTGGCATACAGCAGGTCTTTCATCTGCGACTACAACGCATGTTACAGAGACTCTAGTACTATAAATTCACCACAAAATCACACAGGAAAGTCACTTCCATTGAGGAGATCCAGCTAATCCAGCAAAGCCCTAAGCCAGGTTTTTACCAGCTCGGAGATGTTAATAAAATCTATTCTGCAAAGAGATACACCAGTAATTTCAATAAACTCAGGAACTAGTCTCATGAGACAGATACCTGCTGCACATAATGTATAGAGAAAAAAATATGACTGCGTTGAATAAAGCAAGCACGAATGGTAGGTTGAAAGCATTCACTTAAAAGTGCAAGATCCACAGAGAATATAGTCATGGACAGTAAATAAAAGGCTCCACGGGAAGTCAGTCTGTACAGCCATGGCTAGATTTCAAGATGTCATTGAATATCTCTGTAAACAACTTCTTTATTAAAGAAGACAGTTTGATTTACAAGTATTGGGTCCGTCAAGTTATTATCTAGCAAGAAGCGTCAGGGCACGACTGTTCAGTGTCTGGCTGGAACTCCACTTGCTTACAAAGTGCCTATAGCCCCCTTGGCCAAAAGCACTTTTCAAACTCTCATACAAAAGCTCTGCTGCATTTTGCTATTAAAGGAAGTTACTTACGAGGTGGAAGCACATAGAAGGAACCAAATTGTGTCCAGCTAACACAAAAAAACAAAGTAAGGGGTCAAAATTAAATCCCAGGAATGAACTTTGGGCTGCCCCACTAAGACTAATGCTCAGAGTTGGGCAGAAGTGTCCATGTGTCACCGGGAACTGTGACTGTGTGAGAGGCTGGTGTGACTTCCTACACAAAAGATGGCATCATCACTCCTTGTACTATCCCACCACCTGGAAGACGAATTCTTACCGACTCCAGGGAACATTGCCTTCTGCTGCATCATCAGCCACAGATGAGTCTGGCCAAGAATATTTCCCAGAGTGTGACAGTGGCAGGAAAGCAGAACATTTGTAATAAGGTGTTCCTACCATGGGTATCTTAGTTGTTTCATAAATGCACATCAATTTGTAAAATACAAACAGATGACATTCCCTTTTTTATTTTTTGATTGACTAAATAGAATTATCTTCTAGAATTAGAGCTTCAAGGTCTCATCCCTACAATAAAGAAATTAAATATTTTTACTGTATATTGACTTATAGTTTGGACAATCATTGCTTTATGAGATGCTGATTAACATTCAGGAAAGTGGTAGTCTATTGTCCAGTAATTTGCTTTTCATTTTCTGATTCTGCAAATTAACTTTCCTACTAAATGAGGCATTAGGCTGATGTCAATACTTGCAGGTACTCCACAATTAAACTGTGTTTGCTAAATACATTGCTTTAATTCAAAAGTCATTCAGATTTCCATTTAGATCATGATCCTGCTGGGTGCTTAGTTCTCCTGTAAAAGTGTTGCATGCCCTCAGGTCTCATGGAGTCAATGGCATTAGAGATTACTCAGCTGCCTTCAGATCTGAGTCTCATTTATTTGGGAAAACCATAATTAGAGGTTAGGATCCAGGTTTATGCAATGTAGATTGTAGACAAGTCATCCAATTCTTGCACTTAAGAATCTCCTCTCTTTTTTAACTGTTTTCATAGTGGGAGATTTCAAGGTGAACCTGCACCTCTCGTTAAACTAATGTGTCTTAATTTTCTGCAATTTTTAGCTTCAGTGAGGTGTTCTCCAGCCTTTCGTGATCTGGGGGAAGGAGCAGCTATCTAATCAGCTTGTCTGAAGGAAATGCCTTTCTAATGAGTCCAAGTCTCCAGCAGGACTCAAAATAGCAAGGCAGTAAGTCAGAAGTGTTTATAGAAAGAAATTGCATTAAAACCGTTAGCATCGTGGTATCTTGGAAATGACGGCTGCTAATGTATCCACAAGCTGTCCCAATTTCAACCCTCCTTACTGCTGTACACCCTTAGCTGATGTGCACACTTATACCCCTGTTCTACACTGGTAGATGATTAAAATCCTTTCCTGTCACCTCCCTCCTGTGCCAGCTGATCCTGTACCACAGGATCACAAAACAGAATTACAAAGCCATCCCAAGGAAAAGCCTCTTGGCTACAGTCCTGGGATTTCTTATTTATTTATGTGTTCTTCCTTGCTCTTTGAACATATCTGAAGTTATTCCTCATTTTCTTCATATGTAAGCCTTCCCTCAGACAAACGCACCAAGTAGGACCAGCCAGGGGTGCAGCTCTGGTGCTGAGGAGACGTGATTTATGCCACACGCAAATCCATTTTGGCAGCACATGAGGTTTCCTTTCATCCAAATGGCTTAAAGCAAATGAAAACTGGCCTCAACATGGCTGCACGGTCCTGGAAAGAAACCCAAATGGGTGTAGTCCGAGAGTGATATCTGAGACAGCTGTGCCTGATTCTTAACTTCACTGGCGTAATTTTGAATGGAGCAGAACGCAAACCTCTCAGGAACATTATTTTCCAGCACCTAATGCAGCGCTATGACATCCTCGCAGCCAGGTGAAAGCATCTACTCTGCCAGATCAAGGGGCAGAACAAGTGTCAACCTGGCAGACAGAAGCAAGCGTGCCCTGAAGGTGGCTCTCAAGATAATGTTCCTCATGCAATCTTGCAACTACCCCGGATTGACAGTGATTTGCAGCTAGGTTGGCACCCAGGGCCACAGGGCAGGAGGGAAACCCTAAGGCTGCACTGCACAAACACCTGTCATAAAACCATAGCCATGGGGAAGGGTGAGGATGCAGACACTTGGGTGAGTATCAAAGTCTAATAGCTGCTCCTGACCTACAGCAGTGTAAAGGAGAGCAATAAAATGCACAGTGGCCCTGCAGAAAATGTCCAGAGACTTGTGGTGAGCAGTTTTGGTGAGAGAAGATAATAGTTATGGTTGCAGCACTGCTTTTGTTGTTTTTTTTAATACACACCACAGGACCGATATGTCTCCTGTGAGACCGTCGTCTCCTCTTAGCACCCGTCCTTGTTTTTCTTTGCTGCATGTGCAAGAATAGGTACAACGGGTGCCCACTGCTGCTCCAGTGCTGCTGTAAAGAATGAGGTGTGCATCAGCTCCCTGGACTGTAAAATACGTCCGGAAATTTTGGGAATACGATTCCAATGGCAATTGTAGAGATGCCTAACGATACAGATCAGCTGCTTGCCTTGGCACGTTTCACAGAAGAGGTCTGCTTAAGGAAAATCATCTTCTACCGTTCCTCCTCCTGTTACCAACACTGCTAATGGTTAAGCTTAGATTTTAAGTTTGCACTTTTACCCCTTGAGGTGTAGGATTTCAGTCAAGTGCTTCACTAGCTCTCCCTCAGCCCTTCTGTGCTAGCCATAAACGCCATGTACCTTAGGCACTGATTCTAGACATGGATGAAAAAAGTTATGCCTGTCTAGTATTAAAACACATGGCTACACAGCTAATTTTCAGTAAGATTAACCACAAACAGGAGGGAAAAAAAAGAACTAAAGCAAAAATTGTTTTAGGATGGTGACAGATCAAGAAAACGCCAGCTGCTAAGGTTGCGGGATGGTGAACGTTGACACAAGCCCACAGGTGCTCAACAAGGAGATGTCCAGCAGACAAGATGTCTCAGGGGAGCTGACTTGTTAAAGATTGTAGTGTCCAACAGCACGGTGCCTCCCATGTATGAATGTTCAAGTGTTTATAAAAAATCTGACAAGGTATCTGCAAGAAACTTACTACAAAGTATTGTGGGGGAAAAAGTTGCTAATGTTTGCTTTGGTTGGGGAAATAGCTGAGAATTGCGTTGGCAAAACTACTGAGCCCTGAAGAAAAGGGACTGCTCCAGCTCTGAAGTCCCTTTTCATTCTAGGCTAATGATAATCCAAGAACATTAGTATTCCGCACATTAGCAGTTAAAGCTGGGTCAATTTAGACCAGAAAAACTGTCTGGGTATAACAATAATTAACTACTAAATCCAAACAGGTCACTTGTCCAACCATGAAGTGCTCTATTGAGATCTCTCAGGAACGTGGTATGTTGCAAGGTGGCAGAAAGCAAACTCAGGTCTACTGACGCACTTGAGTGGCGATGCAAGACCCTCATTCTTTCTTTCAGCAGAGCAAGCCAGGAGGAATTTTTCTAAAGGAAGTAAGTGCAAGTATACAGCATAAAGAAAAGAAAAAAAATCCAGGCATTCTGTCTCTTCTGGACAGAAATCTAACTGATAATTGTGTTGTGCTGCAATAAACTAACCAACCAGATGTTTCAGATAATTAGTATTAGTGTCAAAATTTTCTAGCAGCTGTTTTCCTTGTGACAGGCAAGCAGTATATCTGCTTCCTCAACATGGACAAACTCTTCCAGCAGGATGTCTAAGATGTGATCAAGACACGTGATGGCACTTGCATATATTATATATATATATGTATTCAAGAGCTTTAAAGCATCAACTTGAATATTGGTAACTGCGGTAGCATGTGCAGAAATTTATTTGGGTCTCCAGGTACACATTTGGTGAGTTATATGAGTTTTCAGAGCTTTGCTGCACCTAACCTAGAGCAGGCAAAAGCTGACTGGTAAGACCAGCATGCCCCCAAAATGGGTTTTTTTGCAGGGAATTTTAAGACTTCCCCTGCCATAATTCTACATGCTCAAGTGTTTTAAGAGACACCCCTCTATTTTCACTTATTGAAAAGTCTGTTAGATTGTCCATCCTGTTTATAACGCACCACAGCATCCATCTGGAGCAAAGCATCTGTCTAGCCACGCTAATTGAATTAGTCTGCAAATCTACCCATCTAGAGACAGAGACCTTTCTAGCTTTCTAACTTCAGAATTTTTATAGCAGAGTTCCCTACATAAACATGTTAGGAAAGAGACAAGCGCTTTTGTAGTCTAAAGAGATTTCAAGAATGAGCTTTTTTTTGTTTGTTTTCTTTTGGTAGAAGAACAGTTTTCCCTGGATGGAAAAGAAACACCTTATGAACTGGCAGACCCCTGTACGGATGAGCCAGTTTTTCATCACCTCATGCAAAACCCTTGGCATTTGAGGCCTCAGGTAGCTTCTAACGTGCATCTTGTGAGGTGCACAATGTCTGAAAGACTGATACGTATCTCATTAAGACCACTCAGCTCCAAGCACCAGACTGTTCTCCCCACTAATTGTTGACGCTGCCTCAGGCCATCAATCTTGGAGACTGTGTCCCCGGGGTAGACAGGACTATTGACACCTGTTGATATGGCCCAGACCTGCTGGAAACGCTGTGGTGAGCCAAAGTTCAGCATGGGAGGGAGCTGCTGGCAGCTGATGAGCAAAGGGCAACAGCTGAGCGTGCCAGGTCTCTCGCATTTCTTTCCAGCAATGGTCTGCAGTTCTGCTGGGGCAATGTGCACCAGCCGGTCTTGGTAAAGACTCATCAACCTGGGTGGAGACTCTGCTCAAGATTCATGTTCAGCGTCATGTTTATTAAAGGTAGTCATATAAAAAAAAGGCCGAAATAAAAAGCCCCCAAACAACGATGATATTTTGGGAGAAGAAACTCAAAAAGGGTGCTGGGAGAAAAGAGGGCTCATTTAAAATGTCAGTTCTCTTGACTTCCTGGTGTGACTGGTGACGACTGGCTTATGCCTTGAAAAATTAGAATGTTCTTAAGTTCCATTTTCAAAGGCATCTTCCTAGGTATTCAGGAGTTTCGAACTCAACCATCCTTTGAAAATGAAAATTAGGATCCAAATCACGCAGTTCTTTTTGAAAAATGTAACCTCTGTTTCCACAGAAAACTGTTCCTCTCAAAGGCCACAGACATCCCAGTACTAAATGGATCGAGTACCTAAACTTCCACCTAACTGGAAGTTTAATAACTTAAGGAAGTAAGGCAGCAGCCCCCAGTGTGGACCCAGAAATGAACTGGAAAAATGCGCTTGAAGAGCAAAGCAGATCAGGTTTTGCTATTACGCCAACGAGGAATGTGATCCGTAATAGTAGAAGTGATGATTAGTGGTTTTTAAAAGAAGATATCTCTTGAAATTAGAACTCGAGGTGGGAGTGACAACAAAAGGCACCATCAGAAGGCACGTGGCCGGGGACACGAAGCACGGGCCTGAGAGCAAAAGCTCACCCACGTGGCAGCGGCGCTGCAACGCCTGACACCTACTGCCATTTATTTTTTTTGAACATGCAATTTTTATACGGCCTCCCTTCGCCCTTTAGAAAGGAGCGTTTGCAGGAGTCTGAAATTAGGGCGCCCAAGCTGGGGGCCGCCAGGAAGGAGATGCGGGCCGGGCCTATTTGGGGACAGTTTGCCCTCACCCTGCGTGAGAAACTTGCAGCCCCGTGCAGGAGCCTTCTCCGCTCGCGGGCTGCGTCCCCC
>NW_008795035.1:7781179-7819091 GCF_000699145.1 Aptenodytes forsteri
CCTCGCGTGGGCGGCGGTACCTTCTGCAGCCGGTCCCCTGGACTCCCGAAACGCCGGTGCACGGCTGTGCATGCGGGCTGGCTTGTCACTGCTGCTAGTTTCCGAGCTGGCCAGTAACTCGGGTCAAACGCCAGCCTTTCCAGTTTATACCGAATAAATACCAAGAAAATCTGTTGGGGCTTTTACTTCATGCCTCCCGCGTTACTAATTTTCCTTGCCCTCTTCAAGTGATGCAGCGGTGTTAAGCACAGCGGCTCCCTAAGTCTTGGTGTTAGGAAGAGAACGGTCAAAATAAGACTTTGCACTGAATTTGCATAGTGAGGTCTGGTGTCAGAGGCAGAACTGTAGTAGGAGAGTTGGGAAGATGTCCATACGGCTGTGCTTGTGCCTTTGAGTGTACACCGAGAGAGGCAGCCTGTGAAAATGAAGTGTTCTTCTTCCAGCAGATGTAAGTGTATAGTTGATTTAAATTTCTCAAAATAGCTTGCTGGATTTGAGATTTATAGTTTCCATGGAAAATAAATGTATTCATAATCTCTGAGGCTTTTTGAGGCCATACACGTAATATATTATACAGTAAGTGTAAGATCTCCGCATTCTGCACTTGTATTCGGTATTTAGCACTGCTCCTCTCACATGCTCAAACTACTTATGCAAATTTGTACTGAACATGATCTATAATTTTTCAAGGTATGTGGCTAAAGTAACCGTGGTTAATATTCCCTATTAATATGAAATGGAAATTAGCAGTCATCTCCTTATAATAAAACGCATAAGTTTAGTTTGGAACATATTTGTAATTCCAAAGGATACTACATCACATCTGCTGAGATAAATTCAGTAATTCTATACCCTATGTGAGTATAGGTGAATACCACTTAATTTGTAGGAGCCAGACAGGGACATGCCTCTTTTATGTGAGTGACACCTTAGTAAGTAAATATATTGTTTCCGATAAGCTACTTGCAAAATGAGCTGTCAGCATGAATGAGTGTGGGATAATCCTTCGTCAGAGTAATGGCCAAGGAAGAGCCCACTGAGGTGATGTCACCCAGTGGGCACCAGTATGCTGGAAATGTATAGATCTGTTAGAGGACTGTATATTTGCACACTTTGCTACAGTGCCTGAGCATAGAGGATCAGCAGTAATAGTCCCTAGCATGGCATTTTCCTCAAACTCTTTTGCATTGCTCTCTCCTCACCAGTTTAGCGTTTCTTCTCCTGTTTTCCCCAACTCTTGTGTCGTGCTTTGTACTGGAGTAGCACACTCGCTCCCTCTCACGCGCCCCAGTCCCGCCGGCTGGAAACCACTGCTGCCATTGCAGTTCCCGGAGTCCTACCTCCCTTCTCCGAGGGGTTAACTCGACTGAGGTGCTGCTGTCCCTACCCTCTGCCATTCTCCAGGACTGTATCCTGACCAGCATGACATTAGGCCCCCTTGGCCAGCCAGATCCACAAACAGTAACAGACAACTGGTCGGGGGGGGGGGGAGAAAACTAAACTCAAAACAATCCCCAGCATGCATAAGCAGTGGCCCAGCTGCACTGTGCAAGTGTTTCTCCGTTCCCTGTATAATTTATCTTCCGTCATTGCAAATACCACGCAGCTCTTCATACAATGAACAGATGCAAACGTGGAATTATCTTTGGAGGGTAAATCTGCGCTTAAAGAGATTCTGGATGAGTGCTGTGCTTACAGGTGTCATGGGGGAGTGAGAGCAGGAGCAGGAAAGATGCTTGGTGGAAAGTGGGGAGGACCTAATAATTTTTGCAGACCAAGTGTTCCATGGGGCCAAGTGCTGTTTTCAGGTGCTGTCTTGGGGGTGAAATCAGTGGAGGCACTGCAGAGTTGCCCAGGTGTAACTTGCAAGTGGATATGCATTTACTCAGGCTCCTGGGATGAGCAGGGGCTGTTGGGCTCGGCGGTGGTGTGCCAGGCGGCTCCCCGAGGGACAAATTAGCAGGCGAGACAAAGCAGAGAGCAAACAGAAAGACAAATAGGGAGATGCTGCGGAGGACAGACACAGTGTGTAGTTCTGGGCAGTTGAATAAACTACTAATTTTAGCCTGTCAGCAGCGAGTGAGTACTGTATTCGTACATCTGCTTTGCTTGGCCACGTGTGTGACTTTCCCTCGTTGTTTGTAACTCAGGAAGAGAAATCTTTTTTTTGCCTTATACGGCGACAAGTTGGTTTCCTCGGTTTTTGTCTGCCTTGCTCTGCACAGGGAGACCATGAGGGCAAAACCTCAGCTTGTTAAGAAGCCAAGCCCCCGCCTTGTTTTCTTAGGAGTGATGGAAGAGCTCAGTTTTGATTGGGCTTGGCTTTCATGTCAGTACCTTTAGAAGTGCATATTGTTATTTCTTTTTAGAGATGTAAAAACTTCTTTTTTCCATGTTCTCTGCACAGTAAACTAGCAGCGCCCACTTGAATATATGTACAAAGTAGACATTCATTCGTTATGTGGTTTTGAAGCAAAGATCATTCACTTTTATTTGTTCATAAAACATTGTGCTTGCCAACAGGGCTTTATAAATAATAAATGCTGATAAAAATCTATACAGTTCCTATTCTTTTCCCACAGAACTCAGAAGTGAAAATACCCCAGGATGCCAATAGTGGATGTCTATGGTTAATTAGTATGGTGTCTCTGAGGTTCTTCATGTGAAGTTTTAGGGAGTATTTGATCAATGTCACGTTCCAAAATGTTTGTCAATTATTGCGCTTGCTGTTTGCAAAATGCACATGTTCCAAAATGACTTGGTGCCATATCCTGCATAGTTTATGCAAATGCAAGCCTGCGCTGCTGCCTTAATTTCTGGGGCTGCTGAATACACCCTATTATTTGCATATTCTTGTAAGGTTTTGTGTATGCATTTATTTGGCTTCATCTAATTACTCCTGCGTGCTTTTGGAAACTTGAATTTCCCAGCAACTGCAGTGCCAGCGGGGAAAATGCTGCTTGTAGTCTGCAGGCATTCCTGCTGCAGAAGTTACTCAGGGTATTCACAGCAACTTTTAAAAGCCCAGATTTCCACCCCCGGTTGCTCTCCTGCAGCGTAGGTCTGTGGATTAAAGAGCCGAGTGTTACTGGTGCAGATGGCACCAGGAGGGAAAGGCTGGAACCTCCGTTTTCCAGCCGGAGCCTTGTGCCTTTCAGGCGAATGCAGCAGTGTGATCAGTCATGCTGGCCGTGCAGCGATGAGTATTTCGATAAGGCTGATTCACATACCTTGGCAACACTTCCCTCCCTGTCCCCCTCACCCCTGAATTCCGATGTGTGTTATATTTTGGAATATTTTAACTGGTAATAATGTTCCAAGTGCTCCTGACCGTTTATCGCTGAGGCATTTCATCACCCTGCCAGTCAAACCTTTTGCCTAGCCAGTGGTGAAATCATTGCTTTAGCAGAAGGTGAAGAGCTCTCAGTTTGACAGCCACAGTTTGTGAGGCAGGAGTGCAATTTAATTTTCTCTCCCTAGCCTTTAGCCTCAGCTCGCTCCGGTTCAAACTGACCTAGTTGCAAGCACCCAACATCTGCCAAAGACGCGGTCGTCTTTAGATAAAGGGCACGCATATGGGAAGCAAGTTGAGAAACAGTTATTTGGTGTGCTCCGGATAGCTGTTTTTATAGAGCTTTACTGAGATGTCTCTGTTTGCTGCAGCTTTGAATGCAGCTATTCATATGTTTTATCAAGTGATAGGGGATGACTGGCCTGAGCATGAGATGGGAAGGAAAATAATTGGTCCCTCCCAAGGAGGGTGCATTGGTGTTTGCGTGGGAATGAATGCCAAATTGTTTCTTGTTTTGCTGAATGAAAACTTTTGAGCCGCGCTTAACTTCCCGGCTAGAGCTTTGCCCGTGCAGCAGTGTTTGACTGCAGCTCGCAAAAGCCCTCTTAACATATCTGCAGTAAAAATAGTACCATGTGAGTCCAGGTGAGATTGTGTGTGCGCGTATGTGGTCTCTGAGACAGGCTCCTCTGTTCAGTTTTATTGCTAGTGGGGTTTGGGATATTAATGAAAATTTTAAATTTCCATATTCAGGAAAAAAATAACTGTCAAAGACAAATACAGAAGTTAATCATCAAAGGGCTCCTGCTGGAACAAACAGAAATAGGGGTCCTGTGAGATGGACATCAGGGAGCTGAGGGATTAAGAGCAGAATTTGGCTCCTGGATTTTTAAGTCGCTTTGGTGCGCAACCCCTTCCCCTCCCGTTTTAAATGTGACAAATACAGTGCTGTTTTCCTGTTACAGAAAGCAGTTGTCTCCTGTCGTAGAGACCCGGTCAAACCCTCCTTGAAGTCAGCGTGGAGGATGTCATTAAAGATAATTTTAATATAGGAGTACTGCAATGCCTCAAAGCTTTCTGTTGTGCTTGGTGCTGAAAAATAGAATTTGCCCCTGAGTATTTGCAGTCTGAGCAGACTGGGTAGGAGAAATGTTGCAGGTGAGGAAACTGAGGCAGAGATTAAGAGTTTGATTCTGTTGCTGAAGCTATTGATAAAGCTTTTGCTTATTTAACAGCAGTAGAGCCTGAATGGCTTAGGCATGGGCAGAGAAGAGTCTGGCAGAGCAAGGAATTCCAGTTTCAGGTGCTTCAGTCCAATGACTTAACTGCAAGAGCAGTTTTTCCTATTGAATTTGTTATTGTTTTTATTAAAGTATTTATTTTCCTAGAATAAGAATCAGCTTTAAAATGCTGCTGTCCTTTTTTTTTTTTTCCTTTCCATCCTCAGCAGTGCTGAGTAATAAATTAGCTGTAATGCTTATAATTTATTTGTCACTGGGGTATTTAAGGGGAAAAAAAACATGGAGTGAAAATAAATGTTTTAGTGGGGATGAAGATTGCCAAGCATTGGCTGGTTATTGCTTACAGTTCATTTTCTCTTAATATATCTTTGCTGGCAGTGTTATTTCTGGAAAGTTGTTTCTAGTATGCCTTTCCCATTAGAGAATATTGTCTGTTTTGCAGCTGAGTTGCACAGAAAGTTATTCTAAACTAGCTCTTTTGACTACATTCATATTTCTTCTCTGAGAAGCTTTTTGATGTTTTTTGGGTCTCTGTCTGCAGGGTGGAGGAGAAACCGGGTCCAGCTCTGGGTTCTGATGCCTTCAAGACTCCTGTGGGGCTTGGGTCGGGAGTGTGGCATTGCCTCATTAGCATAAAAACTTTATATAAATTAGTAGAAACAAATTCTGATCCAGATGTAGGTTGGATTTTTGAGTACCAGGAAGGCTTGTGAGTAAGTGGCATTTATGCTTTTCTTTAAAGTTTTCTTTTATCTACTATAGATGAAATGGGGTAGGGTTAACGACATGTTTTTACATTATATACTGTGTGCCATTTGCAGAGTAAATCCAAACTTACAATCTGATGCCTTCCTGGTTAAATGCATTTAAAGGCAAAATGCACTCGATGTGTAAGAGTGTGGACTAATGGATTTTGGGGGGGGGTGTTATTATTTTTAGCAGAAAGTTTGGCAGTTCTTCCTTTTCTCTGTGAGGGCCAAGTGATACTTCTAAGCCCTGAAAGAAAGAGCAACCTGTTAGAAATGTTATGATCCATCGTAAAACCAATGTCTCATTTCTTTTGGCCAGCCTTCACTTTCAGAATCCCTTCAGCATTTGCTGTGTGCCTATGTGACAACTAGCTCCCTGAGTTTTAATGGCCTGCGGTATTAATGCAGCTGAGGTTTAAAGGGATCTTCAGTTAGATCAGAGAATATCTTGGTTTGAAGGTCTGTGGTGTTCTTGCTTAGTAACTTTATGCGGTGTGATTCTAAATCGTAATGTAGCCTCTGTCCCAGAGAGGGCTCAGCTGAACTGTGATCCCTCTCCTCTGCAAGGGAGAGCAGATATTCCCTGGTTCCCAGAAAGGGGTGTCTCTCAGGTTGCATAGACTTTCTTTTCCCTTACTTTCAGGATATTGTAAAGGACCAAAAGCCAGCTTCTGTTCTGCTACGGCAATGTAAACTTACTGCTCCAAAAGAGTTATTCTGCAATTCATCAAGAAGAATTTGTCCTCTGTGTATAATAATCTAAAATGTTTCCTTACTTGTATATTCCTTAGCCTCTAGTTATTCCTTCACGGTAGCAAGATTAAACAATGGCATACTATTTAGTGGGTGAGGTTGCAGCTTGGATGAATTAGTGTAGCTTTGTCTTCTGATCAACACCAGATGAAGCTGCAAAGTGATGTATTTTAAGCATCACCCAAGGAAGTTTATTTAAACACATGATAATACTTTGTGTAGTAACTCCTTTAAGTGCTCCAGTGAAGTTCGGAAGAATTAATTTTTCCTATTGCATAGAAAAATGGGCCACTGATTTTGATTTACAAGGTTTCATTATAACTCTGCAGCAAAACCAGGACTAGAACCCCAAGAGTCCTGTCTCCAGGTCACCTTGGAGCAACCACTAGACTCTGTCTCTTTGTAGGTACATACTGCAATGCAAATAGCATTGCCTGCTCCACTAAGTAGAGATTTCACACTGCCACGCTTCATACAGTATCAATACAATCAATAGCGATAGTCAGCTGTTTAGGGAGTTCCAGGAGTGTCTGGCACTTCTTACCCTCAGTGGTGGGAGGACTCTGCCCTGTTATGGGAAGCAGTCTGGTAATGTTTAGAGATGCAGGCATCCAAGATGTTTCAGTCTGAGTGGATGGATCAAAGCATGGAGAAAAGGAACCGCTCCTTTTTGCCAAATTTTAAATGGGGATGCAATTGTAGTCATGTAGAGATGAAGACCTACAGCCCAGGTATGACAGGAACCGCCCCTCCTCAATTAGCAAATCTAGGAAAGACCTCAGAACTAAAATCAGATTTCTTAAGCTCTCTAGTTAGCAACTTTGTCTTTTCCAGCCTTATTCTGAATGTGACGTGCTTCTGCATTTTGATACCTAAATATTCCTTACTGAAGCGAGGGAGGCAGGCCCCCTCCTTCTGCTGTTGCACAGTGCCCATTGTATTGAAGTTGCAGGTTTTTTACTGGGGCTCCTATTGCAGCAGTGCCTGAACGCACTCAATAATTTTAGATGACTGCTTGCAGCATAAAAGCAAAACCTTTATTTCAGGTTTGCTTGAATATTTATCATCACTGTTGTTTATTTTCTATGGTTCAAGAGGAAGAAAAGCAATGTGCTTTGGTTTGATTTTTGTTTTTCCTCTCTGTTGCCTCTCCCTTCATAGTATCCTTTCTCCTCACCAAGCAGCCAGCCGATGTCCCTGTATTTTTTGAACATCTTTATCTTTTTGGTGTCTGCAGCTATCGCATGGATGATTTCTGCATGTTTGCAGGCTCAGTGACTTTTAGATAAGTGGCTGTGAGAGCAGGTGTGGGAGCACAGAAGTTCTTTTTCCATGCTACATAATGATCTGTTTTCTGGTCAAGGATTGCTGGAATTGTCTTATTTTTAATCTTTAAGTGTCCCTCTAAAACACTTACCATGCTGTTCACCTGTATCATTCATAATGCCTTAAGTTTACTGGAAGTGGAAAAAGACTTAAAATTCAGTTTTATGGTGATCCATAAAATGACAATGAAGTTTTTGAAGGAACCTGGATAATTCAGTTGTACTGAGAACTTCGTGACTCACCCAGCATGATGGTTTCTGAAGCAACTATGTCAGATTTGCTTTCAAGTTTTGTTTAGGTGCTTTGATGTTTGCATCTGAATCCAACGTTTTCTCTAGGTCCCCCCCCCCCCCCCCCCTACCGCAAAGAAATGGAAAGAAAGCTTGTCTGTTCGGGAAGAGTTGTCTGGTGTGGGTGTGGAAATGTTTCACTTTTCATTTTTAAAAGTGCATATTTTCTTTTCCCACTAAAAGTTAGATTTTTGGCTGAACTGAAATCAGCATTGGTTTTGTGTCAATAACTGAGAAACAGCCTTGAAGTGTATATTGTATATATGTATTTTAAGGTGATACTTAACAGTTTAATGCCTGAAGAATCTAATGAAATGATGGGGAATTGCTTTACAATCAAGGTGCCAGGTAGTGGTGCCCTCTACATTCCTAAAACAGGTGAATTATTCTATAAATTTATGTAAGGTGAAAAGTAAATATTTTTCCTGGAGTCTGCTTGGAACAGACATGTGTTCCAACATTAAAATTAGATGGAGCTTTGCATGCTCTCAGTGGGCTGGGAGCACCTACATTCAAACGCAGGATGGCCAGAGGATAGCAGTGATGGGTATGTTTGCCATATCAGGACAGACTTCTGAGTTTTCTGTAGCTTCAGGTTTGTTTCATGCCTTTAATTCTCCAAAGGGATAACAGGGAGTGAGAAAATACTGTAACTTCATAGGGTTGCAACCCGTTGTGTTAAACAATGAATGGTCTTTGTTTTCTCTGGTCGAACCTCAACAGGAAGAGCTGCAAAAAGGTTGTTTGGGGGTTCTTGTTTTTTATTCCTGAAAAGGAGGATGTGAAATAGCTGTTACCTCTTTCCACTTCTCTCCTCAGCTTTGTGCACACAAAGGTTGGCACATCATTAGCAGTAGACCAAAGAGTTGCTTGGGAGCATTATGATGCTGGAGCGTGGGCCAAACCTCACACTTCGGCTTGACGGGAATCTCTGAAAGGCTGCAGGAGGACTGGCATGTGCCTTGCTTGATGGAGTAGCAGGAGCAAGTCCCCTACACCTCTGAATAATACCAGACCTGTATGTACACATAGACGTGTCTATACTGAGAAATGTCAAGGGAGAAGAGGGGCAGCATTTGAAGCTTCCAAAAGAGAAGCTAAAAATACTGACTAAAAGAAAATGATTTTGGAAAAATATGAAGGAGAAATGCCCCCAGTGGTGTCCTGCTGCTTGTTGTGCCATGCTAATGACTTTCATCTGCTGGAAACATGCTTCCTTCTCATCCTGACACAGTTTGAGTGTTGCATGATGTATTGAGATGCCAAACTAGGGGTTGATCCTTTCTTTCCTTGTAACTAGGAAACAACAGAAAAATAATAATATGTAACTAGGTCTTGATTTTTAAAGAGGAAAAACTTGAGTTTAGATTTCCAGTTTTTCAGTCCTATGGCTTGCTTCTTGTTGTTCCTCTGAGCTGCAGGAAGAGCTGTAATTGTCATGGTTTAGTAAAGCTGTTTTCACCAAGTTGTTCTTAAAGCTTTAACTTTTCTCTTTTAAAGAATATCCACCTTGCTGGGTGGGGTATTGTGGTGAGTTAACCTTGGACTGCAGCCAGATGCCCACCCAGCCGCTCTCTCACTCCCCTCCTCACCAGGGTGGGGGCAGAAAATGAGGTGAAAAAGCTCGTGGGTTGAGATAAAGACTAGCAATTACTGTCAGAAGCAAAACAGACTTGACCTGGGGAAAATTAATTTTTATTGCCAATTAAAATAGATTTGGATGTTTAAAACAAAGGCAAAAAATAAAACACCACCTTCCCCCATCCCACCTCTTCTTCCCAGGCTCACTGGGAGCATGTCTCCATTGGATGCTTGCTGTGCTCTGCTGGGAGAGCATCCACCCTCGCCCATGAGCTAGAGGAAACCGTTAATCATGTTTGAGCACTGACGTGCTCTTTGCAGAAATGTTGGCTGGCATTGGGTAAATGGTTTTCCCTGTGCTTGGATCCTGCCTGCACTTGGTGGTCAGTCACTGTTTTTTGTGGTGTGCCACTGGGCAGCAAGCAGGTTCAGCCCAAGGAGAAACACGTGTCTGTGCGACTAAAACACGGTGATATTCTTTCTGTCCTGCAGGCGTTGTCTGTAAAATTTTATTATTGTGGGAATTAATGTTCCCCATAGCCTATGCGAAGTGCTGTGGTTTGTGTGATGAGCAGAGAAAGCGTTGGGCCTATAGGCCCTTTATGAGAAACAGTGGGCGGCATTTTTAGGGCTTACCAGCAAAAAAACCTGTGGTTTTTGGTTTTGTCTTGTTCAACGTACAGGGCTGAGATCAGTTAATTACAATGGGCCTTTCAGCCTCTGCATGAGATGCACACTTTGTTTCCTGGTGCTTATGGCTAGTTATAATGCAGGTCCTTATGTCTGAAGTCAGCGCAGCTGCTGGCTGAGGGACAGGAGCTTTAGCTGAAGGGATGCCTTGTCTAGGGGTGCTTGTTTGTGAAGGGCGGTGATGTTAGTTTTGTAATATCAGCCAGTTTGGGTCATCCTGTGGTCGGTCTCATCCGAGGTGCTCAGTGCGATGAACGCCCACTGAGCTCAATTGTGTTCCTGCAGGAACTGGCCGCGTCTCGAGTTCTCCAGCTTTGGTCCAAAGAGGGATGCTTTGGTTCCAAGTTTGTATTTCTGTCATCAGAAGGTGGTATCAAAAACCGCGTGGCTAGCTTGAGCCCTTGGGTCACAGTGCTATGATGCTAGTCTAGGTTGGGTTTTGTTTTCTGTTTCTTCTCTTGCTATAATCTGTGCAATTTAATACCATTAAAAAAATTGTATGTCAAGGAAGCTGGCTTGGGGTTACTGAAAAGCTTTCCTATAGTCTTTGGGATTCAAACCTACCAACTTTAAAGAACTCGAGAGCAAAGACTGAAAAGGGAAGATTTCAAGTATTCCATGGAGCTAGATAAACCGTTCACTTCCAAGAATTTATTTGCTCAATTGAGGCCACTTCTGCATTGACAGATCTCTCTGTGAATGAACGGATTCCAAAACCAGCTTGGGAGTTATTCGATGGCTATTGAAGTTAAGCCACACAAGCAAACCATATGCTAGAGGCACAGCTTTGTGGGTTTGTGTCATTTGGCGCAACTGTACAAGCTTTCTCAAATGCTGGCCCTGTACAGAAGTCCAGTGTTTTCTGTGGATTAGGATGCATCAAGGCTGCTGTGTTGCTCTTAATCTCAGTGCTAGCTCTTACCAAGAAGGCAGAAGTTTCAAATTTCTTCTCACTGTGTATTGTGGAAGCATTTGGGGCTTATGGTGTAGCCTCTCGTAGCTGAGATGGCATTTATTGATTTGAATCATTCAGCTTAATTCAATGCTGGACAAGCTTTTTGCCAGAATTTTTATTTTGCCTTCTTATTTAAACAGATCCCTAATGAATTACTGTAGTTGTGTATAATGACTCTTGGGAAATCTTGGATGCAGCCTCTAGAATCAGTTCTATGCCGTTTTCAAATTGCAAACTCTTGAAGTATCTCTCTGAACAGTGCCCAGGGTCCCTTGTTGTTATCTGAGTTTTCAAGATGCTCCCACATTAATAAGCTGCATTTTTGGTATTCTGTGGGCACGTATCCAGTAAGCAATTGGTTAGCAGGATAACAACTCTGAGGTAAATCTGGATGCAAAGTTCTCTCTGCTTTCACCGCATTGCTGGGACCAAAGGGTTGCTGGCAGGAGAAACTGGCTTGTTTTCATCCAGGACACAAGATTTTTATTTCTTCAGGGTTAGGGCTTGAAACCAGTTGAGGACTCTGCATAGTTGGGATTTTGAGTCAAGGGAGGGAGAGTGGGAGAGTCTGGGATGGAGGTAGGAAGGCAGGCAGAATTTAACTTCTTGGAGAGCTCCTTTTACATAGGGAGAAAGTCCTTCAAGTGGGGCTGCAGCAAACAGTCATTATATGGCTTCTTTGAATTGGATTTCTTTCTTGTGGAAGCCACAGTGAGTCTGGGAATCAGTATAAGGTTGTATGGTCTCATGTCTGGAAGTTTTCTCCCAGGCTCTCCTGTAATGTCCCAGCTCAATACTTCCGTGTCCCCATCTTCAAAATTACTTGCTCTGAGATGGCATTACTCTTTGGGGGGTGGGTGTGTGTGTGTGTGTGGCCAAAATGAACAAAAATGTTCTGCAAATGGCCTGTGGCAAAGTGGGGTCTTCTGGTTTAGCTAACAGTGCCTTTTGGCATGAATGGAGTGTGTCTGGTTACTCCAATGTAGAATTTGACTGAAACATTATGGATTTCTGTTAGGCATTGCACTAAGGCTTCAAGGTCTTTAAGAGATGCACAGAACTTTGCTACACTGGAAATGCAAGTTGAAACTAAAATGACCTTTGCTTTCTCCTTTATTTCTCCCCTATGGTGCATAGTGCATAGATTCAGACACTTTCAATTTGATTCTCAGCATCCTGATTACACTCGGAACTCCTGGTATCCAGACAGCATCGCAAAAAAACTCAGTTCATGGGGTGTTTCTAGGAGTCTGTGTCACTGTGTATTTCCCTGCCCTTTCCCTTGCCCCCGCTGCTCATGCAAGTGAGAGATTAAATGATGGGGGAACAGCAACTTGTGTCCCCTGAGCCAATACTGGCTAGGCAGATTCTGTTGATGGTGGCACCTTGACAGGGACAGAGAAACATTACCCTCACATGGCAGGAATGTTCTCAAGCCAGGCTCTTACTTTGCAGCTGGCTGTCCAGAGCTGTCATGTCCAAACTGACTCCTTTCATCAGTCAAGACTAATGTTCGTGCCCAGAGAAATCTGTTTTCATTCGCATTTGGACAATGTGACATGTGGCAGACTTGGGAGAGGACAGCTTTGCCCATGGGGTAATGCTTGTTGGCTGAGGAACAACTACTATTTGTATTTTCTGGTGAAGATGCAGACCAGAAATGTTTGGGCTCATTTCCTGGCTTTGTCATGGACTTTCAGGCCTTCTTTGGGCTTTTTCTCTCCACCAGCAAATGTGCTAGCTATGGTATTGTCTGGCTTCACGGGCATCTTGTGGGCTGGGATGATGGGCACTTAACTGCTACAATGATGGTAACTGGAATGAAAGAGGCACCCTGGCTTGGACCCTGAATCAGGTCTGTATCAGCTACAATAATAAGTTGAATTAATAGGCTGGTAATTTTGGGTTATCCTACCTATGGTTGATCTGTGAGGCTTCTCCCTTCACCCTGGGCTATGATGCAGCCTTGTTGTTAGCTGAATGGTATCCCTGCTTCCTTCACACCTACCTGAAACCACAGGGTTGAAGCATCTAGCCTTTTGCTTTTTGAGCCTTCACAGGAAAAGACTAGTCGGGGCTGCTTTAATTGCTCTTTGGTAGTGATGGATTTTAAAAGAGCCTGAGAGTGTTATTTTTCAAAGATGCTTTCTGAGCCATACTCTCATTGACAAAAGTGACTTACTCTAAGTGTCTCTTTGAAAATTGGACTCTTGTTCCAAAGCCACTTAAGTGCTTTTGAAAAATCTCCTTCCCTGTTATGGACTGCAGTGGACTGCTTCAGCGGTGTCCAGCTTCATTTACAGCAGGCCAAATTTTAGAGTCTAAATGTTATGTGCCTGGCTAATGAACTGTATTGTAATTAGTACCTTGGGGAGGCAGGAACCAGGGAGAAGCTGAGTATAAAGAGAATGAACTTCATGCAGAAGCTGTCTGCGAAGGGTGAGTGAAGAACTGTGGAAGGAGATGAAAACATGGGATTTGAAACGGCTGCAGAGGATATGTGCAATGTGAAGAAAACGGTCATGGAGCTGTGAGGAAAACTTTAATAGGCTTGGGTTAAAGAAGAGAAAAGATCTAGCATAGCAGGTAGTGAGACTGGATGAAGAATGATCCTTCCACCGGTCAAACCCTCTCAGTTAATGTAACCTGCAGACAGGCTAATGCAGGTGCCAGTTTTCCAGCTTCCCCCATGCAAGCTGGACTGGATTCATCCCTGTTCTCCATCACAGGTCCACAGTGTCATCTCCCAGTTTGAGAAACCCATGCTCAGGGGCTGCATGGGCCACTTTGAGATATCAGGGGCTTTGTCTTGCTTGGTTTCATGCATATGGCTTTCATTTCTCTTTGCTTGCTGTGTATCTCCCAGTGAAGCTTAGCATGGCTTTGAGCAATGCACCTGGAGGTGACAGATTCCTGCTGGTGGTGGGAATACTGCAGCCACGTCTGCAGCTCTTGTCCTGGCTGGTCTGTCGTGCACCTGCAAAATCAGGGTTAAGAGAAAACAGAGGTTGGGAAAGTACAAGGAGAAAAGAGATAACGCTCATGTTGGCTGCACTAACCACTTGGTTAGTGAATGCCTCTGGCTTGGCGTTGAACATTGAATGCAAAACCATTTCCACTCTGCAGTGCCTGAATTCTGGATTCCTCC
This sequence comes from Aptenodytes forsteri, assembly GCF_000699145.1. NCBI lineage: Eukaryota > Metazoa > Chordata > Aves > Sphenisciformes > Spheniscidae > Aptenodytes > Aptenodytes forsteri. Next base: position 7,795,205 of record NW_008795035.1, read on the forward strand.
CAGAATTTGGTGTGCCCCTGCTGTAGGAGCAGTGGTCCTCCATGGGAACCTCTCTCGTATTGTGCTTTTGCTCACGTCAGACTCTGGTAAGTAAGTGGAAGAGGTGGTGACTTCTGTTTTCCTTGCATGTGCTCATTGAATTTTTGCAAGGTCTGGTGATTCTGCAGTGAGGGGACCCCGTCAGCTACTGTTCGGTGCCTGTCTCTGACACAGGTTATTGTTAATCCTGCAGACACAGGGGTGAAATTCAGCCATCTGTGTGTACAGCCTCAGCAGATGCAGTTGTTCATTGGCTTTTTGATAGCTCACTTCATAGTGAATCCCAAGGAACAGAGCTCCCATCATCTAATGAGACATCTCGTTGCCTGTATCTCCATTTTACAGGGAACACATTGAGACAAGTGAGATTATGACAAGTCTGCAAGTTCTAGCTAGATCTCCCATTTAATTTTTCTTTAACTATAAGAATTTTTTTATTCCCTGTATGTTATTTTGCGTGTGTTATTTTAGAAGGTGCCTGTAAATTGTCTTCTGTTCAGGAGGAAGGGGGCTTGCTACCTTTGAGAAGTGGCAAAATGGGGAGATAATATGATGGTACGGGATATAAAGTTGCATGGCTTGTGTTGCGCTCAGGACTGCCGAACTTAAACATGCAAATGTCACAAGTCTGCCCTTTACGACTTCCACCGCTCATTCTTCACACAGGAAATGTTCAGGTAATAACCAGGTTCTCAGATGGGAATAGATTTAAGATCACCTTCAAGCCCTTGTTGTCTGTTTACACCACAAACCCTCTGCGCTCACCTCCCAACCTGCCCCATTCTTCAACGGGAAGTTTGGCAGCAGCTGGCACGCGGCTCCTGTTCGTACCCTTGGCTCTGCACAGAGACAACGTGGAAGGAGAAATGAGTTGTTTGTGAAGAGCTTTGTAGGAGGGTGTTACTTAGCAAATAAGCAGGATGACATGGACAGCTCTTGTGTGGGTTGTGGGGTGTGAGATGGGGATAAGCAAGCAGCTCACATGGCTTTGGGACAAGCTCGGGGTGTTGCTAGTTAGATGCTAGAGAGACCCTAATTCCACCTGCATGCTTACAGTAATTTGGTGTTTCTTTTATGAGTTGTTATGAAGTGCTGTGGATTGACAATACAATGTGGCCATTTTGTTGGTTCCCTTTTAAATGGCTTCCTTCCTCCCAAGGCTTACTAAATTAAAGCATTTCATGTACTGGTTGATGCGAAATGCCTCTAACTTCTCCCTAAGCTGAGTTCCCATTTGCTGTAGCCAGGCATCCTTGCTGCTGGGTAGGGAGTGGAGCACGAGAGATATCAGCAGAGCCAGAGCCAGATGAGGAGAAAAGTAGCTGGACTTGTCAGAAAACCTCCTCTCTCAGTATATAGCTTTTATATAATCACTGTTGTCCTCCAACCGTGAAAACTGAATTCAGCTTCCATCAAAGCTTTTATTAATGCTGCTTCAGAGTGTCCTGCCTGTGTCACTTCTGCCCTGGTTCATGCCTGGCAGCTGGGAATGCTTCTGCAACCAGCTCCATGGGCCTCTCTTCTTGATCTCCACTGTGACATAACTCGGATGCAGCCCTTAGCCCTGAATTCAGCTCCTGATCATAAATTAAGGTAACATGAAGTCCTTTGCATGACAGGTTTTATTGTCAGGCTTGCATTATGGTTTCTGCTGTGGTAAGTAGCCCTGTTTATAGTAGAAAGCCTGCTCTGCAGGCATAAAAGGGTTGTGTTAGGAAGTATTTTATTAGATAAACAGGCAAACTTGCATTGATTTGGGGAGGTGGAGAAGTGAGGGTGTTGCAGTGTGACAGCTTAGGATCCTGCCTCTCCAGTGCTTTGATAGTACATAGGAAGGGGCGTTTTTCCTGTTAAGAGTCTTCCAGAGACATGAGTTTCATCTCCTCTTCTCCGCTGGAAGTGAACCCAGGGCGATGGTGCCCTGTTTGCGAAGTCACAGATCCATGTATGAATCTTGTTGCCAGTCCTGTATGTGGCCAAGAGTGCCTTTGCTGTAGGAGCCTAGATTTGAGTTATATACAGTTTAAATTCCTCTTTATCTGGCTTTGTACACCTACTTGCCAGCCACAGGAAAAAAAGGAGATCCATCTCTGAACATGTCAAAGATGCTCCGGCTGCTCTCCCTTGGCTGTTTCCTTTGACAGAGCTGAGTGGCTGCCCCTGCTCACGAGCCACTGCTGCTGCGTGCTTATTCCACATGGAATTCTTCATCCTCCAGGTTTGAAATGTGCCAGCAGCGTTGTTCTGTGCTACGGTTTTTAAAGCATGCAAAAATGCAGTTACGGGGTTGAGGTTTGTGCTTCTTTTCATGCTTATGATGCATTATTTTGCTGCCAGTGAAAATGACATGACATTTAAAAATAAATACGGATGCAAATATGCACTAGCTTCGTTGTGTGTGCTACTAAAGAGCAGTGTAGGCTACAAATGGATTCTGGTGCTGGATGTATTTATGTAGATACCTTGTCAGAGACTAAAATATCACCTGCCTTCACACAGTGAGGTGAATCTTGAACAGCAGACTTGGAGGCAGAAAGCTTGTATGGACACTCAGTCTGTGGTTGTGATAATATCACCACAGGTTGGGACTTCAAAAGGTATAAAAAAAATGCAGATCTCAGCCGTGGTGCACATCTGTTTCAGAGCGACAGAAAAAGCCTTTTGAGTTTTTCTAGAAAGTTCAGTGTGGCCTGGTGCTCTGTACCTGGGTCTGTTTTGAGCTGTCGGTGACTCACGCTAGCTTTCCATGATGGATGTGAGGGGGCAGGTTGCAAATAACACCCCTGACAATCTTCTTGTTCACAACATTCTAAATGGGGCAGTACTCCTTCTTCTTCAGGGGAAGCAGGGAAAGGGGGTCAGTCCCTTGTGTCCCGTGCAGGATCCTTAGGAAGCAAATGGGGAAGATAACGACAGCCCAGTTGCATTGCTGTTTGCTGCAATGATGCCTGGATTAGAGGTTAAGTTTTTATGTTGCATATTTGATCAGTATGGAACCTAGTTTCACTAGAGTAGTGGAAAATACACTCGTTTAACTTCAAGAGGCACGTGACTTTTTTCTGGTTTAAGGTATTTTGAAACAAACTGTGGCTTTGCACTGGTATATCAACTCCTGACCAAACAGGATATCTTCTGTGGGTGCCGACTGCTCTTTGCTCTGTTTGCAATGTGCAACAGCATATAGCATTGCTGTGCGTGTTTGTGGCATAGCTGCGTAACCCAGCAAAGGGTTACCCAAGTACACTTGCTCTGTGCCCTGCGTTGGCTGAGGGCAAGTGGCACAGGATGCTGCGACTGCTGAAATGTGGGAAGAAGATACATAGTGGGGGTACAAGAGATGGCAGAAAAGTTTTCTGCATGGTGCCAGAGAAGAGGGGTTGCCAAAAATACGTGTCTTGCCTCAACCAGGAGTGCGGTATGCTATTTCTCTTGCTGCACACCGGTGTAATACTTGCAGCAAGGTGTAATACCCTTCCTACTCAGGCCCCTGAAAATCCTGACCTTGAATGTGTGCTTTAATTTGGACCGTGTCAGTAGTTTCAGAGCTGGTCACTAGAATATAAAATGAATTTTTCACACCAGTGAGGCATAGATCCAAGCTGCAAACTCCTCATGGCACCAGTACCGTAACTTGCAGATTTTCCGGTGCTGGCCTAGAAACAGCATAGGCACATGCAGCAACAGCCAAGCTAATAACACCCTTCTTCTTAGCAGTGGTTCAGCTGCGGCGTCTATTATCCCTGTCATGTGAATGCAAATTTCTACGCAGAGATGATTTCCAGACTTTGAGCAGAGCCAGCTTGGGTGTGTTCATATCGCCACACTTTTTTTTGCTTTCCCTTATGTTCATGTGCCCAAAGCCAGCACGGGTGTTGGCATCTGCAGTGAGAACATCTTTTAAGTTTCCACTGACTTTATTGGACTGGGAATGGTGTTGAAACAAATGATCAGCAGCCTCAGAGGTGAGGTCCTGATGCCCTCACTGTTTCAGTGGGGTGGGGAGCAGCAAAGAATGCTGATGCCTGGGGCTGGGCAAAGGGTATTATAACTTGTTGCCCTCCTCCCAGCCATCCAATAGGGAAGGGGTGGGCAAAATGCCAGGGGAATTGTCTGCATTTTAAAAAATTCTTCTCAGCCACAAGTGAGCATCTCAACGCTGGAATTGTGGAGCAGAAAGACATCAGAGCAGAGGATCAGCATCGTTCCCTTGGGCTTGAAGCCTGAGCCTGGTGGCTGTGCTGTCAGCTGGGAGAGTGGGTGGCAAGGGGGGCTGAGCCCACTTGCTCTACAGGGTACCAGCTCTACAGGGAGGAGAGCTTCCCACCAGCTGTGGGATGCCCTTTGCCCCATCCCGTGTGGCTGCTGGAAGAGAGGATGAGGTGACATCTGAAGAAGTGGGTGGAGGTGCGTGGAAGCAGCGGCTTTGTTTCTGGATGGTCACTTTGGCTCTTCGAGGAATCTTGTGTTTCCTGGCTCTGTAATGGAGACTGTGGGAGATGGTTCGCTTTTGTTTTCCTTCGGGAACATAGTTGCCAGGCAATTATTTTACACCCTGTAGCACTGCAGACAAGTCTCTTCAAGTCCGATCTCTTACCACATAACTGAGAAAATGTATTTTACATTAAAAAGAAGCCTTTTAAAAAGGCCCTTCAGGCATAAAGTCAATGTGTTTTCTATATATAACCCTGTATTATTAATACAATGAACTTATCTGTAGACTCTGTGGGTGAATATGACTTGATCATTGGAGATACGAACAATATGATACTCATTTTCAATGCATTGTGTCTCTGACTCAGTAACGGTGCCCCCAGCCTTCAGTTCATTTCTTAGTGATAAAGTAAGGCAATAGTGTGAAGCAGGTTTGTGGATTGCATTTTTGCTGAGCATTAATATAAAATAAACAGCCTATAGAGAGAACAAATTTACCTTGGTTCAGAAATGCCAAGATCTATAGATTTGGGGCAGACAGGAATGATGAATGTGAGCATTTATTATTGAAATAAGTTCAGAATGGCATGGCAAAAGCTTTCCTGGATTTAGTCACAGGGGTTGCAATATAAGTTGCTTTGGCTGGAAAATTTCAAGGTGGTGATTGATTTATTTTCTTTTTTTTTTTTTTTTTATCATTGAAGAGTATTTTAGGGTGGACTTAGGAAGCCCCTTTAGCCCAGGTCCTTTTGAGGTTAGTCTTCGAAATCACCTGAGACAAAACATGTGTCAGACTTCTATGGCTCTGTAAGAAGAAGAGGTAGTGCAAGCATGGTATAAGTTTTAATTAATTCTTGTTATTCTATGTTAGGCAGTGTGCTCACAGAAGGGCAGAAGGCTGGATTACATGATCTTTCTAGATTCCGAGCCTGCTTTCTGCATGAGCAAGATGCATTTATCACTGTGTGCATTATATGAGATAATTTTCCTTTTTCAATCATTGAAGAGTATTTTAGGGTGGACTTAGGAAGCCCCTTTAGCCCAGGTCCTTTTGAGGTTAGTCTTCGAAATCACCTGAGACAAACATGTGTGCAGACTTCTATGGCTCTGTAAGAAGAAGAGGTAGTGCAAGCATGGTATAAGTTTTAATTACTTCTTGTTATTCTGTGTTAGGCAGTGTGCTCACAGAAGGGCAGAAGGCTGGATTACATGATCTTTCTAGATTCCGAGCCTGCTTTCTGCATGAGCAAGATGCACAGATGCCCAACCTGATTTAGTTTACGGTAGTCCAGTTGACTGATCTGGCGTAGACTTAGTCTGGAGGAGCATGAACTTGTGGACTAACAACAGCCACACAGTCCTGTTGATGTCTCTAATGCCATAGCTAAATCTTAGTGGAGCTGCTCTTAAAAACTGAGTGTGAGATGTCTGGAGTGGGTGAAATGGGAATCCTGCTGGAGACGGAGGACGTAGTTAGAGACAGAAAGGCAGTTCCTATCAAAGGGGGTGGTGGAGGCCTTGAGACACGGAAAAAGGCAAACGAGGCTGGCACGATTGAGGGCTCTGTACAGTGCTGCAGCTAAAGTACTTTGCTGGTCAGAGCCTCGATGATCTGCTAAGGAATGGTCTGCAGGACAGACATGAGGACATAAGAGTAGCAGGCAAGGTACAGCTGCCTTTAGCACAGGCACATACCCATACGAAGCTGTAGCTTCAGTGCTGTTCCAAACATCGTGGGCACTGGCATTTGCCACGATTACAATGCTGTCTCTACCTCTGTCCTCTCACGCCTTCTCTGGACTTGTCTGGTCCAGTGGGTGGTTTCACACTGCTAACTTTTTGGCGTCAAACCGCATGTGTCTCATGTATCTTGTCTGCCTGAATTTCACTGGATGTTGTAATAGCTTCCTGGTAACTGTTTTCATCTCAGGTTAGAAGCTTTTTTAAGTGAATATTCTTTTAATCTATTCTTTCCAGCCCTGGCAAAACAGCTGTGTAAATTGACAGGAGCCAGGAAATAGCAGCTTCACAGCTAATAATGTGGGCTCCTGGCGTTTCCCGCTGTGTTTTAGCAGGAGGTTGTCCATCTGAAGCCGCTGTGCTGCTGCACCAGTCCATTCCCTGCGTCCCTGCTATTAAACCAACATCCACGTGGGCTGCGCAATTGAATGCTCAACCTGGTCTCAGCGCACAGGGACTCTTTATAATCCCTGCAGCCTTTTCACATGATGTCAGTATTTTACAGGGACCTGTCGTGTCTTTCGCAACATTTTATGTAACTTGATAAATAGAGTTAGTGTCTAGGAGTGGTGATGGCTTATCTGCTGGGGAGCAGGCTTGTGAAAAGAAATATGGGCAGTACAGCGCTCTTTTATCTAACAGTTACAAGGGCACCAGGAGCATCCCACGTGCAAACTGCACGTAACATTTAGTCAGGTTACACCTTATATGCAGGAAGCCCCATAAAGGTAGGGTGTAGAGGAGGGTGGGAGAATGAGTCTAGCCGTGGGCAGAGGTTTGTTTTGAGTAAATGCAGGTAACATCTCTGCTGTGCTAATGCCGATTTTGTAGTCGGCCTGTGTATTTAAGGTCACAGCCAATGTCAAAGCAAGAATTTGGGCTGCGCTGTCTGGGCTGTAGCCACCCTGGATGTAATGCAGTTGTGTTCCTGGTGTTCTCTGGCTAAAAATCTGCATGTTGACAGTTTATTTCCCAGCCCTGTTTTTATTTTGGGATATTCCACCCTCCCCCATGACTGTCAGTGTTTTGGAGGCTACTCTGCTGACACTGGTCTCAGCGCTTTGTACTTGGATGCTGTTTTCCTCTGGATGCTCAAGGCTGATGTGATGGTTTTGTTCTTTCACCATGCCCCCCCTGCACCCCATACCCCACTTAATAAAGGCAGAGCTGGTAGTACTGGGTGGCAGTGCTACAGCCAGAAGGAGCAAGCTGGGAAACACAGTGTGGTCTGGCCAGAGGAATAAGGAGAACTCCTGCCAGCTTTTATCAAGAGGATTGGAGTTTGCTTTGTGTCGTCGTCCGCCTCCTCCTTTTGTTTCAGTCTCATCACCAAAGCAAAGCAAGAAACTGTTGGGATGGTGAGGCTCTGTTTCTCTATTGTGAGTGGTTTAGCTTTTCTAAAAAGGCAGAGAACAACTGAAGTCCCACTGAAATAAGAGCAGAATGAGAATTGGGACTTCTGGTTTTAGTTCCCAGGTTTGTCATCTATTTACTGTCCCTGTCACTGTGAATAGCACTTAGAAATGGTGCAGTTTTTTATCTGAAATCCAGCTGTCCAAAATCTGACCCTGGTAAGGTGTGGCACCCAAGTGTTTCTAAATATCATCCTGCTTTCTAGCCACTTGTATATATGTATGGTAACAGCCTAAAATTTGGCAGCCAGGTTGAAATATGGGAGAGGCTTCCAAAGCTAGTTAATACCAGTTGGCCTTGGAAAATCACTTCTGTTGGCTTTCAGTCTTCCAGCCTAAATTATTCCATCACAAATTAATTTTGTTTACTGTACTTGTCTCATTAATATTTGGCTCTCTATGCCTCAGTTTACACAGCTGTAATGAGTAATTATGAGTTTCCTATCTAGGTACAGCTCAAAAATGAGCACCATAGACATGTTTTTGCATGCTCAGAGTTAAGTACTCATTTTGGAGAGATTCCCCATTCTGCCAAAATTGCTGTTCATGGGACCTCAACTATAGCCGAGTTCCTCTAAGGATGTGCCGGAGGTGGTAGCATGAAGGAGGGCTCCCATAGCAGGGCTTTGCATCGCTTAGAGTTTTTTGGTGTTTGCTGTGTGGTGTTGAAATCTAGAGTCCTACCAGTCTGACTGCACCAGCCCTGTTAGATTACACCTTGCAACAAAACCAGTCCTGTGTTGTGGATGATAAATGTAGCTCTGTCGCATGAGTGCCTGGTGGGGCTGTCTGGGACAACGGGATGTTGTCCGTATCCCTCCACCTTGGTGTGCCTTGCTTTGAAAATACCAACGTAGTGTTTTCTAGCAGTGTCTGTTGCCATCTCTCAGCTCTGTCGCCCTGGCTCCCATGGAGGGTTGGGAACAGTGATGTTGCTGTTAGATGTGTGCTCAAGCACTGCTGGCCGAGCAGCGTAGCCGAGGTCGCTGGAGTGGGGACAGACTGTGCTGTGCCCTCGCTCAAGAGGACATCGTTTCCCCTGGTGAATTGCAGAGCTGTTTAATCCCAACAGGTACCTGCACCTGGTGTTTCAGATGAAGTGGCAATCTCCTCTCCCTCTGACACGCACATCTTCACTTGGCTTTGGTGTGGGGAAGAATTATTGCTATTGCATTGCCTTCAGTCATAGGGTTTAATTTTTTTAGGGGGGTTGTTTTTTGCCTTGCTCAGTTCTTGGCTCATTAGTGGGGGAGGGTTACAGTGGTAGTATAAAATCATAACTGCCTGTGTGGGATGAAGGCTGAATTTTCAGAAATCATTAAAACAGTCCAGTTTTGGAGGTCTGACTTGGACACTTATCAGGGTCAGGTTTGGGAGCTTTTGCTTATGCAAAGCAGCAGAAGTGGGTTGTTTCCATTTTTCCATTTTGTTGCCGATGGGGCTGTCTTTGTCCAACTGTGCCCTGGTGTACCCTAACAGAGGCTAACTGCCCCCAGAGAAGAGCTGCTGTCAGAATACTTTAAAGTTGGTCAGACTGGCTCCTGCTTTGTGAGGTTTATCAGCAAAGATTTCCAGTGCTTCCAGTGGGAGGCTATTTTTATTCTATCCAGGGGCTACCTTCTGCTCTGAGGTCTTTATCACATGTTTTTTTGAATAGAGAAGCCTGCCTGTTTTAGCAAAACCTTAAATATCTTCATCTTATGCAATTTGAAAAACAAGATAGTCTTTTATCCAAGGTAAAAGTTTTTGGCATTTCTGTGACATGTACAAGATTTTGTTGGTTTTTTTTTTCCCCCTTGTATAAGGGGGACACTGCTGTAGACATGAGAATGCGCTGAGTTTTGTCCCTTCAGCAGGGATGACAGCAAGTGAGGTACCTAATGTTTCATCTTCATACTCTGATCAGTACTATGACCGTTGCGGAAAATCCACATTGTGTTTCATTGCACCACGTAACCAAGACTGGAAGAGCTCTCAAGAGATGATCTGGTTCATTTTCCTGCCTTATGGCAAGATCGGTCGTACCTGTGTCTTTCCTGACAGATGCTGGTCTGTGCTCTTTTAAAGACCTCTGCAGCCTCTCCAGGCAGCGTATTTCAGTGCTTCACAATCCTTACCGATAAAACTCTGGTTTCTCCCCAACTTGTATTTAACCTGAATCATCTCTTGCTGCAGTTTAAACCTGTCACTTCTTGCCCTGCCCATTTTGAATGCAAAGAACAGGTCATTCCTTTTCACAGCAGTTAAATATTTGAAGACTATTCATGTGCTTCTCTCTTCTTAGTGTTAAATAACCACTATTTGTTAAATCTTCCCATCTTCGTGGTGGATTTAAATCGTCTATGTAAACCTTAATTGGCCTGTCTTCTCAAAAATACTCTGTAAGTGATGATCCCAGTCATTAACTAATCCACAAACAGTTTAAACCCTTTGATCAGCATTTTATTTACATATTTTAATAGAAGTCTTCTATGCTGGCCAAATTGCCTATTTGTGCATCACTGTTTCTGACTTGATGGCCTTGTGCTGGTGTGCGAGCCAAGTATCCGCAAGGTTTTCTGCTGCTCGCTAACTGCGATTCATTCCAAGAGAAAGATTGGGTGCCCGGCATGATGTGGGGCTTGGTGTGGTTTGTGCCTTGGTTCTGTGGAACAGTGTTTGCAATGTGAAGGCTGTGCATTCAGATAGAAAGGGAGCCCAAAGAGAGGCTAACCAATCATGGAGTCATGGGTCTCTGCAGGCACCCAAAATATACATTGATGTACGCAGGAATTTGGAAGTTAACACGCGCTCAGACAGGTGGTAGGCTGTGAAATGTCAGTTGGTATTAGGACCTTCTGATGTGGCTGTATTTGAATAGTCAGATCATGCTTGGAGGTCAACTACTACTATACTGTGATTTGGATGTCCTCGATGTGTACGTTTTTGGCTCCAAGGGAAAGTCAAGGAAACTTATGCTTTAGCAGGACATATGGGGAGGACAGAAGGCAGGTTGTATTCCCTTTCAGTAATTTTCTCTGGTTTTCTCTGTTGTAGGTGAGTGTTTTAACCACCTTGGAGCGGCGATTCAACCTTCAGAGCGCTGATGTGGGTGTCATTGCCAGCAGCTTTGAGATCGGCAACCTGGCCCTCATCCTCTTCGTGAGCTACTTTGGAGCCCGAGGACACCGTCCACGCTTGATAGGATGTGGAGGGATAGTCATGGCCTTGGGTGCCCTCCTTTCCGCGTTGCCTGAATTTCTGACCCACCAGTACGAATATGAATCGGGAGAAATACGCTGGGGGGCTGAAGGGAGGGATGTGTGTGCTGCCAACGGGTCCACCAGTGATGAGGGACCAGACCCGGACCTTATCTGCAGGAATAGGACAGCTACCAACATGATGTACTTGCTGCTCATTGGAGCACAGGTCCTCCTGGGCATTGGTGCTACCCCTGTCCAGCCCCTGGGAGTTTCCTACATTGATGACCACGTGAGGCGGAAAGATTCCTCCCTCTACATTGGTAAGGCTCTATGAACTTCTTCTCACTGAAGGCTTTTCTTGCGGGCTGGCATCTCGCTCTTGTTTTCTGTTTGATGTTCTTCTCCATGTGCTGCTATGCTTGTGAAGGTAGCTTGGCATGGGTCTCTACACCAAGCAGTTGTAAGCAGCAGGGAAACGCAGTGATATTTCCTTGTAGCAATGGTCAAGGTTGACAGCCGTGGTGATTATTACTGGATGATTAGGAAGATGCTCACTCCTTCTATTGTGTTTGCCCAGACTGTTTTAAATTCTGATATTGGTGGCTTATGGTTGAGTTTTAGCTGAAGAATTTCCAAGTGGTATATGTGATGAAGATTCCCTCCCCGCCCCCCAGGATATCCTAGTTCCCTTCCTGTTCCGAAGCATTTGTCTGTGTCTGAGTGATCATTGCAGTATAAGGAGACTGAGAGGAGACGCATGCCTTGTCACTACCACCATCAAGTTTTAGCAAGGAAGTGCCTGTTACGGAGTAGGTGCTGTGACCCAGCATGCTGTGGCAGGATCCCAGATAATGTGATCCCTGTAACAGAATGGGATGCGGAAGCTGCTGAGGTCTATTTTGAGACATGGTGAGCCTGAAGTAGAACTCATGATTCTGGTGATCATGTTGCAGAATTCTTCCAGATGGTTAAGATGTGAGATTTGGCTTCAATTACCCAATGAAACATCTCTGTTATTGGGGTAAAGTGTTCGTGGGTTTCAGCAGTAGTACCTTCTCCAGCAGGTTTAAAGAGGATGTTGTAGGTGAAGTTGCTCTCTGAAAAACTTACCAGCTTGGTTCATTCTTTTTTCCGCAGGACTTGTCACTAGATAAATGGCTCCAATGCAATAAATCAGTGAAGTGTGTGCTGCCATTGCTGCCATCCTTCTGCACTTGTTAGTATGGTTTCCAGTAACCAAAACTCTGTGCGCTTGTCCCATTATCCCTGTCTTGATGTGACTTTCAACTGAATGGATGATCCCATTACTGGTTTTGTTTTTTGGGGTTTGTTTTTTTTTTTTGCAAAGACATTTTTATCAAGTTCCCAAGCGTGACTGAACGCAGCTGGGATATGACCACAGGCAGCAAAGTTGAACAGTCCCGCTGACTTTCTGAGTGGTGTTCAGTGTCTTGGGATAGCGCAGAGGCCTGTTGGAAAGACTAACTACATAGCATGCTGTGGCATTCCTGGATGTATTGCTGCTTTACCTAAAGAGGTTCTTCTGCATATTCAAAGTGTGTCCATGTTTTACTGTAACTGGCCATAAAAATGATAGTATTTCAGCATTTAGCTTTGTCCTTGGATCGTTATTCACTGTTACTTGGTTCTGTAAATGCTTGTGAGGGATCCACTGGATAAAGCAGGATGATATATAAAAGAGAAGATACTGTATAACCCAAAGGTGAATAATGAGACTAAATTCACTGGAGCAACGTTGCCAACACCATAAATGATGAGCTGGAATTAAGAGTGATTCTAAGATTATCTATTATAAATAACTATATAGAGAAGCAGCAACTTCTTTCAGTCTGTTCCATGGGCATTTTTTAAGCAATGCTTCCTGTCTGAGAACAGGATTGAGGAGGGTGTAAGAGAGGAGGGTTAGGAAGAGTGATTCTTTTTGTTCCTGAGATACATTCATCTTGTATGCTAAAATAACTTCTTTAAAGTTGGCAGTTCAACTGTAGCTGGGAAAATACTGCCAGAAAATGATTTCTGCTTACTATATGCTGCTTCATTATTTTTCCTTCAGACATATGCTTCTAACCATGTTCCTTTCTACATGTAGAGTTTTTAAAAAAACCCAAGCATTTTGGGGTTGTTTGCTTTACTAGCTTTAGCTGTGAAAATCATAATCTGAATTTTCTACATATGAATTATGGGTTGCAGAAGAGTGCATGTGTATGCACACTCAACCAATCAGCCATACCAACAATGAAGTTTAATATCTGGCCTGTCCCAGCCTATCCGTCACAGGTAGGTTTTCAGATATGGGATGATTAATTCTTACATCAACCTGCAATCAATTTGGTTAGTAACAATAAAAGCTAACAGGAAAAAAATCTGTTCTGTGAATGAATATAAATGGAGAAGAAGCTGGTGGAAATGTACATGTCTTCTCAGGTTTGTGAATACTTGACAGGAGGTTAAATTCCTCAGTTTAAAATGTTGTTTGAGAATTACTTGCTCAGATTTGTCTTTAACTGATTATTTTTGTTGATGTCATCAATGCAATTTTCAGTGGCCTTAGCAGAAAGCTGGCTGAGCAGCTTACCCACTTCATTCTTCTCTGTTTCACAGAGGAAATAACTGCAGAGTGTATACTGTCACTGTGCTATATTTATATCAGTTTGCTTTTTCATGATAGCACACTCACTCAGTAGGGGCTACACTGTGTGTGACCGGATAAAACATTTTTGGGTAGGTTCCCTCAGTTTAAATTAGGAGCAAATCTGGCATAGGTTATTCTCTCAGGATAGAAACTAATTAGTAACAGTGGTAATAGTCTGGCTGAACTTCTATCATGGCTGGCTGCGGCTGAGAAATGATCAGATTGACCAGTCCATGCTGTCTTTAGTATATTGCTAATGTCGAGTATGTTTGTGCTGTATTTGGGCTGTACTGTGGCTGGGGGGAAGAAGCAGTCTCTCACCTGACAGCTAAGTACTAGTAATTGTTCACCTGCTGCAATAAAAACCCTCTTGTGTCCCAAGGCAGCGATTTAGATAAATAACTGTACACTGAGCATTTTTTTTCCTTCCTTCCAAGTCGTACAAGAGTTCAGTGGAGTAACTTAATATAATATCTAATAAAGTCTCTTTGCAGTGAAATGACAATACAGGAAGACTCCTAGTTTAAAAAAACAAAACAAAAATCCCCAAAACAAAGAAGACACCCCCCCCCCAACCTTCTTTTTGTATTAGTACTAATACGTGTGTGCAGAAGAATGCGGATGTGGTACCATATGGAATTTAAAGTGAAACTTTGGCTTTAACTGCTAGTGCCTGTAATAGCATCTGTGGAATATAATATATTTCTGGCCATGAAGTCCATCAAATCTGGCTCGCTGTGGTTTCTCTGCAGTGACAGGCACACAGGATATGGTGGGCAGTGCACCTCTGTTGTGCATCCTTTGAAGACAGAGGTTGCTCAGGCTCGTGCTCTGCCAAGGAGGTGGGAATTCATAGAGTTTCATAATTACAGAGACAGGGGTGAAGTATTACAGGAAGATATCTCTGTGGCATGGGCTGCTGACATGTAGTCTCATGTTTCTTGAGGTAATAGCAGATATTTTGATGCCTGCAATGTGTTGCTACCAAACTCAAACAGATTCTGTTGCTGTAGTAACCAGCGCTAGGAAAAAGGGCTGTGTTGTGGTAACTGAGGGCAGACCAAATCAAAAAGATGCATGCATGGGAGTACGCACCAAAGGATGTTCAAAAGAAAATATGTTTGTGCCGTAACAGAGTTAGAAAGATAGCGGGACCATGCCTGCTCCTGCTAATGATGGGAAATACATTCTCCTCCCATTTCAGCATCTGAGCGCCTGCTCAACACAAAGGTCATAACGTTGGCAATAGCAGCCAAAAGATGAAAAAATAAAGGAATTTTCTTAGCTGTTTGAAGTTGGGAAAAATCTCCTGGGTTTGTGCTGGTTTGCTTGCTTCTCTCTGTTTGGGTCTGCTCTTGTATTTTCAGATCTGAACTCCCATCTAGAGGTTTCCAAACAAGCAGGTTAATTTTACCTGTGTGTGTATTGGCATTTGGCGTAAGTAATCCCTTTGAGTGGAGGAATTCCTCACTCCTGCAGACTGTGCAGGGCTTGTTATTGCTGCAGCTTCACTAATGTCAAAGGGTTCCCTCAATTTGTGGCATCGTTTATTTTAAAGGAGGAAAAGTATGTTGAAGACTACTTACTACACAGTTCCTTTCTCTACCCGCTAATGACTCACTTGACATTTCCCTCTTTTCTTTAGTTCGTTTTCTGCTAGGTCTTGCTGAGTTCTGTTGAAATCAATGAAGACTTTGTCATTAGGAGGGGAATCGGAGGTGACGTGGAGCTGATACAGGGGGGGAAAAAACCTGATCTGACAGTGGTTATATGGATTTGCTGCCTCTCAGATGAGCAAGAGCTTGCAAGTGTTTTCTGGTCACTGGAGTACCCACGTTGCTCTCAGCAGTGGTTTGCATGTTCAGTTAGAGACAGTGCAGTAATGTGGTAGATTAATGTTATTAGCAGTCTCCATACGCACCTTCTGGGCTTCCTGCAGCATTTAACATTTGCTGATAAAAGTTTTTGCATCTTGTCTAGGACATGGTTACCTATAGAGCAGAATGAATAGCCTCTGGGAGCCAGTATTTGATCTGGGACAATTAAGGGCTGCATTATACAGAGGAAGTTGCTATTATTCTGCCTCCTGTTGATGGAGGAAATTGATATTGATGTTGGAGGGAGCACTGCCAGATTGTGTGGCTCATTTGGAAGAATGCTGTATTGATCTTTAAGGCATCAGAGATTATCTTTAAGTTTGCTGAAGCTGTCTCAGTGTTTAACTTCATGGACACATACCCCACATGTTCAGGACCCACCACTTCAGACTCCCCGCTGACTTGCAGAAACTGCTGTAATGTGAAGAATGACTTCAAGGAAATCTCAGAAGGGGCAAGTCTTGAGTCAAGGAGTAAGTGATGAGGAGTGATGAGTGCTCCTGAGTTATTGGTGGTGCAAGGGTGTGCCTGAGCTAGTGTGCTCAGGGGCATAGAGCTGTTCTTGGTCTGCTTTGTGGCAGGGTGGAGGAACGGAAATTTAGAAAACTCAGCACTGCTGGATGTGCCTGTTTAGCTGTTTTCTTCTGTCTCATCTCCCAGGCTTCTGTCTGGCCTTTGCTGTGTGTATTTTGGTTTATCACATGGTTGTTCCAGCTATTACCCTTGGTGTAAGAGCAGAACTCAACAGGATGGTGTTTTCTTTCCACATCTGCCCAGATGGGACTAACCCAGCAAGGGGGATGGGACCCTGCGTTGTCACTGCCGACTTTCACCTTTGCAGCAGCGTGGGGTTATTTTGCATTGAATGTGTGGAAGCACTTTTTGTTTTGTGACGACAGTCATAGAGAAATGCTCACTCTCTTTTCCGGTGCTTTCTTGCTTGCTTTAAGCACCAACTCAAGATTTGCTGCAGAAGACGACAAACATGCCCTAGCTGGAATCTTGCTGTCTCCAGAGATAAATTTGTCCATTTGAAAAATCACTTATGGTAGTCTACGTCAGTCAAAATGACAGCAGCCATTGTGTTTTGGAGAAGCAGAAACATTTTCTCGACTGACAAGAATTAAATCTGAGAGTTAGTATCTATGGTGGGGAGTTAATAGCAAGTTATCAGCATAAGATGCTGAAATCATCAGAGATTGAGTCAACGTTTTGTATGTGGTAATACAAAGGAATAGTACTTTGATTTCTATTAGGAAGCTCATGTTGGTAAGCTAAGCAGTTGCTGTGAATTTTGAAACCATTCATCTACTGTGTATCTGATATTGATGAATCCTAATATACATAATAAATACTAAAAAAAAAAATTTAAAAAAGGAAATGGGGTTTCTGATTTTATAAACAAAAGCAAAAATGTGTTCAATGCCAGTAAAGAAAAAGCCATAGAAATCAGAGAGTTGAAAACCCCAACACTCCACAGGATGTTACCCCCATTGTCTAACCAGTATTCTTGTATGTAACGTACTATATTTGAAGGACTGTAGAATGGACAGTCAGTGACAGCACCTTTCATAATGGCAAATGTCACCCTTTTTTTTGAAGCTTTCAGAATTCTGTTTCCTGGGACACACACCACATAATTCTGAGAAACGCGAATATTTTGGAGCTTAAAGAGCAAATTTTGCAGATGTTTGGCTTTCAGACTGGAAATATATTCTCCTCTTTACATAGCTTGATATCTACAGCATGGTAGGTTCTGTGTAAAGTTAGTGAGGACCCTGGGTACCCACAAAAATGTGTTGAGATGGACATTGTTTCTGTCCCTTCCCAAGTCTGTAGAATTTTTTTTTTTCGTTCTGTGATTTTTTTTTTTTCTTCCCCCCCATCAAGAAATTCACTTAGGTTTCCAGTAGCTGCTTGCTAGTTTTGTCTATAACTGCTGAAAAGTTTCTTGCGCGGAGGATGAATGCATTTTGCTCAGTCTTACCCTTTCCAAATTTCTCAAATTTCTTAAAGTGTATGTTTGAGCCTACATTTCTAAACCATAGCAAGTGGAATAATTGTTTGTTTGTAACATACAGGTCCTATCACCGGCCTCTTGAGGCCCTCCGCTGATGCGTATTGATTAGAAGGTCTTTAGGACCCGCTTGAGAGGTCTGTACAGCTCTGCCCATCCTGGCTGCTTATCCTTTTCATTCCTCACAGCCTTTCCCACTTGACCGTACTCTGTCCTTGTGTGCTCATTTGCGGTCTGCAAACAACATGGGTGCTTTATTCACATTAGCCCTTCTTGCTGGAACATGCTTCTCTGAGCTCACCCGCTTAAGGCTCTGCCAGCCTTGTGCTTTCCTTAACCCTTTTCCTTTTAAAGCCTGCTTCTACTAGGTCTTTTGTGGTAGATCTTAGCTGACTTCCTATCTGTTTTATTTCCTCTGTGTGCCCACTCAATACCCACAAGCTGCTTGGTGAGTTTGTCTACCTCCATGTGGGCACGTGCACTTGCGGAGTGTGAGCAGTCTTTCCAGAGAAATGCTTTTCTCCTTGCTGGTATATGCAGTTTTGTAGGTATGTAATATTTTTAACCTAAAGACTTGATGGAATTTTGTAATCGTTTTGTTCGGTAAATGCATCCTCCTACGGGTGATTTGGAGAGCCTTTCCTTTCTGCCACTGTCTCCAAGGGGTTGATAAAGACACGATATTAACACTAAACTAAAAGGAGTGCTATTGCCACCGTGAGTGCCGTTGATGCCTGTTCGTTATTGAAAGGGCCTTTGCATCAGATTCACTGGGTTGTGTTCCCCGTGGACTAACTGTGATCAGATTAAATTGCATGGCTTCATGCGGATATACCGGTATTAACTACATTGGCCTAACCCACTGATCCATTGATAACCTGCAGCCTTTTATAATTATTCCCCTTTGGGGAGAGATCTGTGTTCTCATTTGCTGTGTGTCAGCGGGGCTGGCTTGGTTACGCATGTCCCCTTTTACAGCGCCAGTGGTAATATTCTGGAAAATTAAATGGAAACATAAACAAGTGTGTAGGGTGTATTAGAGCAGTAACAATAATCAATTAATGGGAATAACCTTCCCCACTGCAGGCAGGAAGGCTGAGTTGTGAAAGGCAGTAGCTGAATGGATGTATTTATTCAATTAAACGTATATATGCACAAAGTCATAACTTCTCTGGGCTCCATTATTTTACAGCAATTGCTCCAGCTACCTTAACCTTCTGCTAAAAGCTTTTTTTTGTCATGAGCTGAGTAAATAAAGCTTGAGTCCAACACAAATGACTTTGTGTGAGAGCATATTGAGGGTGGGAGCTGTTTCCATGTTACTCTCTGCTCTCTGTGTACTCTGCAGCTGATTTTTGGCTTAATTGGGATTTGCTGACTCTGGTGTCTTGTAAAAATCACTTCAATTTTTGAGCATGTTGGTTTCTTTCCGTAGCGTATTAAAACAGTCATCAGCTGGGAGAGCCTAGTGAGGTACATCATTCCTGGGGCAGCCTCTTTAAAGCACTGTCCTTGTCATTTAAATGGCAGGCGTGCAGAGGACGGTACATATTAGTCCCAAGGTCCATAAAATTAATTAAATAGATTGGAAGGTGCTGAGTTGCCCATGTCAAGAGCTGAAGGCTGTGTTGTACCTCCTTGATGGTGCAAGTGGAAGCGAGCTGGGATGTGCTGTCAGTCTTGGCCCTTCTCCTGGGAATTCGACTGAGACTCCCCAACTCATTGCACATAAGGAGCCTCCAGATGTTTTGGTCCCAGTTTACGGGCTTGCACTGAGGACGCTTGGAGCTGTGTCTGGCATGTGCCTTCCCATGGCAGGACAAGGCACAGGATCTGCCCCTTCACCAGCACGAATCAGGGCACTGACCTCAAAGCAGTGGAGAAAGTCTTGTTGCCCGATACTGAGGCTTGTGTTGTCCTCTTCTCCTACCAAAACAAAGAATTTGGTATGGAGGATATTTTAGGATTGTCAGAAATTATTATCCCACTCACCCTCAGCCAAGTGAGCAAGAGACAGCTTTCATGAATTTTGATGTACCGCTGTAACCTTGCAACAAAAAAGGTCAGTGGCCTGAAGTAGCGTTAAGAGATAATCACTGCCTTAAACTTGCAAAGTTACTGCTTTATCGCATATCCTGATACACACGTCCTGCCCAATGCTTCCAGGGCTTCAGGCCCCTGTTGCTGCTGCTCTTGGTGATGTCTGCCATGTTGTGAGCCCCAGGGAAAGCTGGCCGGCCTGGCTTTACAGCTCCCCGCCTGCGGCTGGCTGTTACTCAGTTTATCTGAAAGACAAGGTGCTTGTATGAGTGTATAGGAGAACGCAAAACCTTTCACAAAAGCTCCTGCTTTCACAACTGCCTCCTCTGTCACTGGGTGAGGTGCTCAACCTCACTTTTTTGCAACTTTTTTGCCCTTTGGAGAGGCTGCTGCAGGTTTGAGCTGGGTGCTAGGCCTGCCGACGTTCACACCTTTTTGGTGCCCGATAGGTGCTATCTGAGTAACCTCCTAAAAGTGTTTGCTTTTGCAAAGTCCCAAGTAGTGCCACAGCACAAACATACGGGTCAGGCAATGGTCTGTTGACACATGGGGCCTGGCAGCACTCGGCTGCCAAAGCTGCTGTTAAGTTGCGTTTTTATCATGCCTGCTTTGCCGTGCGTGGGCGGCTCTGCGCAGGACGCTCCCTGATGTAGCAGCCAAAAGGCAGCTGAGCTCCTTCAGGGATCTGGGGAATGGGACAGGACAAGCTTTTCCCAGAGGCTGTGAGGGTCATCAAGGAGCGATGGCAGATCAGGCCCTGGATGAGGCTTTCTTCAAGGCTGCGTGTGTAACTGGCATGAGATGTCCAACAGGTGCCTGACCAATGTGACAGGTTCAGCGTGTGCACCTGAGTAATTGAAAATTGATGGCGTTAACACCAGAGGAACATCTGTGACATGAATCAGAGGTGTGAGATGGCCCAATAATACCTGTTCTGTGAGGCCCGGGGCAGAGCTGCTGTGGAGATATCAGCACAGTCTCAATAACTACAAGTGTCTGATTACCCCTGATGGACTAGCCTGGAGGAAAAACTGTGGCTGCAAGTGGTGAGCACCTTGCAAAAAACCTACAAAATTCCTTGACTTGACAGCAAAATTCCTTGCTGCTTGGTCACCTTGTAAGCCATTAGAAGACCCTGTGGAGTGGGAGCCCTTCCGTGGTGTGGTGCATGGACTGGGGGAGGAAGGCAGTGTATGCATGGGATCGGTAGCAAACTGAAACCTCTCATCTGGCAGACTTGTCACCAGGGGCCTGGTGCTGGGATTTAACCTACCGAAGATCTGCCTACTTATTTTGGAGCCCTGTCCGCTCTGCTGGCGGGAGAGCCGCTGCTGTGCTGGTGCCAAGGTGTTTCCCCACTGACTAACCTGTCACTTTACAGCTGTCAGTCAGCTGCGTCTTGCAAACTAGCTCTGCTGCCACAAGGAAAACACTGAGTAAAGGACCCAAACTGAGCTTGAGAAAGGTGAAATTGGCCATGAGCTGCATCCCAGAAGCTCTGGCTGAAAATGGTACAGGGCAAAAATGATGTTCCCCTTTCATGTATGGAGTTTGGTTCACCCTGGGAGTAAACTCGAGGCTTTTTGACCTCCTTATATTTTTTTCATGTGGGTAGTGTGGAGGCAATCTGCAGGGCTATGGACTCTGGGAAGGGATGAGCTTTTTGCACTGTGGGTCGATCCCCTCCAGCTGCTGCCGGTGTGGCTCTGGCTCTGGCAGCTGAGGGCATCCAGAGCGTGGTCCGGGAGTGCTGCATTCTGTGGACGTTGTGGTCCGGCGTGGGGAAGGGGAGGCTCGGAGAGCCCACGCTGCTGGAGAAAAGCCTTAGGGCTGCAGAAGGCCTCTGCTTGGCTGGTCTGGGGTTATTCAGCTGGTAGCTTTCCCCTTGGCTTTGGACAAATCATTTTGGCTTTGCCTTCTCCAAGTTTGGGGTTTGGCCCCTAAATTGCTCCTTTGAACTTTGGTCCTTTGAAAGCACTTGGAAATTCTTTTTGTATATTTCTTTTTGCCAAGGTACAGCCATTTCATTAACTGTGCTGCTAATGAGGTATTTGGCTTTTCCTTAGAGGGAGGCCTGCTCTCAGTAAGTCCCCTCTTGATTTCAGTAATAGGGATTTTGTCTGGAGGAGGCTATCCAAATTTGGCCCTTTATTAACCAATTAAAATGTGAGGATTTAAATAGTTTCTCAGATGGATGTTAACAACATGTCACTTTGACTTAATACCTCGGAGCACTTAACTGCAGCTAAACAGGACTGCCTCTATTACAAGGTGCAGGATCTGGCCAAAGGCAGCAGATCAAAGCAATAGCGGAAATTCAAGAGTTCAAACAGGTAGAAGAGCAAGATACACTGTGCACCAATTCTTTCCTCCCTGTCTCCCTCTGCTTACCTCACTTTTTCCCTATGGTTTTCTGTACATTCCTATCCTCAGTGTTGGACAAACCATTCCCACTGTAACTGTTTGTGCAAGACAGTGATACTGCTTATTAGAGTTGGAAAGAAATAATGTTAGGGGGAAAAAGACAACTGGGACAGCTTTGCTGTATTAGTCATTGCTGCAGAGACCAATTACCCTTGTGATGAAAGACCACCTGTATCTTGTTAGCCATCAGCTAACAACATATGGATGTCCTAATTCAAATTAGACTGATCATCAAAAGAATAATACTTGTTAGAGTATTATTAGTGCTGGGGGGACTGAAAGGGGCGGTAGCATGCAGGAAGTGAGCTACAAAGTACGCTGGCCATGCTGCCAAGGTGTCTTGAGCATTGATAAATGCTTTACTGTCCTCGGCTGTGGGTTGACTCTTAGCTTTCTGTTCATTTTGGGCACTCATTGGTTTTGTTGTGTAGGGGTGTGTGTGTGTGTTCAATATTCCCCCTCCAGATTTTACATTTACAAAGGTGTGTGTGTGTTTGTGTTCAGTATTCCCCCTCCAGATTTTACATTTACAAAACTCACATTCCTGCAATGCAAGTGTAAAGATGTTTTACTGCACTTCTGTTTTATGTCAATGCATATCTTCATTTATGTCCTCTGTAAAAGCATGCTGTTCTGGTACTAGTGGTAGACAAGCACGCTGTGTTGTAGACTGCAAGAAGCAGTGTGGCAGGAAACTAAACTATTTGCAGTAGTTCTGTGTAAGCTGTGAAGAGTTTCCCACAGGTGCCAGAGGGTAAGAGGTTTGTAGGGAGGGATAACACCTTTTATTTGATCAGCTGAGGCAGCTGGAAAACACACATATTCATGCTTGGTGGATCTTGTTCTGACCAGTGTGACTACTCATACTTAAGGATTTACTTTTTGTTTCCCATCTGTCACCTGATCTGGTAAAATATACTTCTTGTCTCTCCAAACCTCGCTTCCCTTCCTGTGTTGGTGAGCATTATGTATTAAATGGAAAACCGGTCTCTTCTGTAATTGGATACCGTGCCTTATTAGGTGCTTAGCATCCTGGAGGTACTTGATTTATAAGTAGTAGCAAAACTCAAGTTACGCATGGGTTAAACAAATACTCTTACTCCAGCAGTGTCTCCAGGGTTGTAAAACAAGTTATCAGGAGGGTGAGAATAGACCCCAGGAATTCTGACTCCAGTGCCCTGCAATTGCTCTGAGACCTAAAACATTTCGCTGCATTCCTGCAAAGCAATGTATCTTCCATGGGTGCAGACATTCCTTCCTTTTCAGTGTCAGAGGGGTTAATGGTCCTGGCTTCTTGTCTGCTAGCACTAGCCTGCTCCACCTCTGCAAACTATGTTTGTCTCCAAGAGTTGGATGGTTAAACTGAGACCAACACTGTGTTTGCATAGTGGTCAGTGAGATGCAAGAGGCAGGTTGAGGACAGTCAGACTCCACACTGCTCCATGACCCGCTTCCAGGAGCCACCAGCACAGGGGACGTGCGCCCTGGGTTTGTCCAGTCACTTTCAAAGCTCGCTTATGCTTATGGCCTGCACAACAGAAATGGCAGTGAATTCCACAGTTCCCTGTGGCTTTTCTCATCTCCTAGTTAGGTTGTGCATTTTTCTTCCCAAGTCTGTTACTTTCGTGCCTGGATGCTTAGGGTTTTGGCTTTAAGGCTATGAAGGTGGTGAAGCGGGAATGAAACTGTTCACCTGGAGTGAAGATATCTTAGAAGTGGCATCTGCCTGTCAAAAACCTTGTTGCTGCCAGAGATGGCAGTTGTGCCATCACCCTGGCCATGCCACATCCCACCACTGATAGGAATGCTCCAGTAATTCCTTGGACTGGTGAGAAAGCGCACTGGGGTGGGGGGGATAAGGCACGGGTTGGTGCAGCTGGCAAAGATTAGGGCAGGCCATCCCATTAGGTGCAAAATGTAGTCTTGAATGGGTTTTGCCGATATATAAAAGACCTGTTGAAGTGAAAATTTCAGATAAACAAGAGAAGTGAAAATGAAGCTTTGCTGCTCTCCGGTGTTACTGGATAAAATGCTCCCCTGTGTAGCTCCTTGTGTTCATCTCACTTTCTGCA
>NW_008795035.1:7819166-7825880 GCF_000699145.1 Aptenodytes forsteri
TTTTTCACCCCCCCTCCCGCCCCCCCCCCCCCGCCCCCCCAACCATAGTAATGTGGAGACTAGAGCACGAGCTTCGCTCGAGCAAAGCTTTCTGAATGAATCAGTCTCACTGTCCTGTGGTATTCCAAGTCTGAGTAAACAGATGAGACTTACTCTGTGCCTTAAAATCAGCAAGTTTGGGCTTTATTAGCCCTGGAGGGGCAGTAAATTCTAGAGCTGAGCTGGAGGAGCAGAGGGAGGAGGAGGCAAGCAAGGAGGTGTAGCACTGGATAGAGATGCGCTCGAGAAAGTCCTTGCTGCTTATTGCAGCCCAGGAAGGCAATTTGAAATTGAATCTACAGTGCACTAGGGAGCTGTTGGAGGTGACTTAGAATGGGATAAGGATTTGGGAAATCTGCCTGAGCAAAGGCTGTGTTCAGCAAAGGCAAGAATAAGGATGTTGGCAAAAGTAAGGTGAAGTGGGGAGGTGGAGTGTAGAGGTGAGCAGCAGCATGTTAAAGCTGGGGGGGGCAGGTATTGAAGCAACTAGAGTTAAGACAGGAGCTAAGCCAATATAGGAGAAACATGGTATGGGCCATCTCCATTACGTCTACAGAAGCTTGGATCCTCACATCAAAAGGCTCTTCAATTTCTATTAAAATTCAGGCTCTTTATTTTAATCGATAACCATGGGAATTAAGTGTCTAAATAGAATCTGGGCTAAATGTTGCCTTTCTGGATCACAATTGTTGGGTGATTCTCAAGGGCATTGCTGTGTGCCGCCTCCTAGACCATGGGATGCACGTGGTCTCCATTTTCTTGCAAAGCAAGCTTGTTTTGTGAATAAACAGTGTCTTTTGATGGCGGGTGTGGGTGGTGTCAGGAGAGGGAACGAGTGTGCTAGGAGCCTTGTTCCCAAAGAGATCCCAGTGTTTACTGAAGATGCTAACTATTGCCTCCAACCCATCATTATTTGTCTTCTGCCCATAGCACAGTGATCAAAGGTGCTGATAACACTTGCACTGAGTAAAAAGCTCGTAAGAAAAAAAAGACATTATTGAATTTCAGGAGTACCGCTGACTGCTGTTTTACTTTTTGGCTGGCATTTTTTGGAAGGCGTTTTGAGACTGGAGGTGGCAAAGGAAGGAAATGCTTTTGGGTTTTGTTTTGGTTTGTTTTTTAATGCCCCACATGGCTGTTTTATTAACTGGGAAGCCTCCAACTGTGAGTTGGATGATGTTATACAGCTACAGAGCAAAACTCATTCC
The DNA here is from genome assembly GCF_000699145.1 of Aptenodytes forsteri. NCBI lineage: Eukaryota > Metazoa > Chordata > Aves > Sphenisciformes > Spheniscidae > Aptenodytes > Aptenodytes forsteri. The sequence continues at coordinate 7,820,414 of NW_008795035.1, forward strand.
CAGCCGTGTGGCTGACAGTACTTGCACCTCTGAGCGTGAGCCATACCTCCCCCATCTAGGTTCAAGGTGAAAAATAAAAGCTGCATTTGCACTGTTTTGCTGACCCAAGGAAAACTGTGTTGCTCTTCATGCTGGGGATGTTGGGCTTTTCAAACAAAATGCAAACCTTGAATAAATTAGCTGTCAGCAGCTCATCAAAAAGCACCTCTGTTTGAGTTGAGGTTCTGGGAATGACAGGTACAGCAAACCCACAAGTTTGTTGGGCTTTTTAACAGTTTGCAGTGAGTTGATCCACCACAAAGTTGGTAGTAGGATGGCTATACTTTCCCATTCTTCCCTGCTTGTATGAGTGGGGTTTTCCACCATAGTATGAAAGAACACATTGCAAACCAGACCTCCATAGGAGTGATCTGCACTTTGTGTTACCTAGGCACTTCCCAAGCATTGACTCTTTGATTCCTGCCCAAGGAGCATTTCTTTGCATTGTCTACTGGATTTCTGTCCCATCTCCCATGCTGAGACAGAGAAATGACTTGCCATGTGTAGCATCTCAGTTGGCAAATGAGACTGAGAATTTAGAAATAGCTTTTAGTCATGTTCCTACAGTCTTCTGCGTGTGTATATGTTTAACTTACTACCTCGGTTTTCTGTCCAGGAGACTTAGCAACAGAGCATTTCTCAGACCTGCAAAGCAGGGAAAAGGAGGGTTGGGACCTCAGCCTTTGTTATGAGAGTGTCTTGGTTCTTCCACAATATCCTGGAGACTTTCTTTCTCTGAGAGGGATGCAAGAGAGAGGAATGGGATTTTTTTAAATGGATCCCTTTAGATTTAAGGTCTTGCTTCATTGTCAGCTGTGAGTGTAGAAATGGGATTTGATGTTTAGGAGTGGACCTTTCCCATTTCACGTCCCAGAAGCTGTGTATCTGGTCCCAAAGCCTTCAGTGCTGGATCCAGCTGCTGCACGGTGGAGTCCACACTAGCACTGTCACGAGTTAAAGTTCAGCAGATGATTCATTGTTTTTCTTGTCAGCTTCTCTCTGGAGCTGTGCTAAGTAGCACAGAACTGCTCTCTGCTTGCCAAAGGTGATGTTTAGGACCGAATGGGCTGGTAAAAGTTGCTCAGTGGGCAGGAAGAGCTCCCCGTGCCTGCTAGCAGTGACTCGGGGCCGTTGCTCCCTTTCCCTGGGAGATGCCTCTGGATGGCAGACAGCCTGCCAGAGACAGAGCAAATAAATGAACTGGGCTCCAATTACAGCAGGTAGGTAGTAAATCAGCAGGGTACTCACAGCAGCAGCGAGGGTCTGCTGCCAGCTGGGCCAGAAGCTGAGATAACCTTTTGCTGTGCTGAAACTGCAGGAGCAGAGTCATGGCTGCAGCCTGCTGCGTCACTCCACATGCCACCCTCCGTGCCTCTGGGGACGGTGAGTGTGCTTGGCAGGCATCGCTGGGGTGAAGCTGGCTTACTGCTGCAATGTGGGGAAGTGGCACAAAGCACTCACAGGCCCAGTTCTGCAGGGTCTGCACCTTCTCTTCTCTGTAATCTCTGGCCCTTCGTGGAAAGGTAGTAGAGGAGGAGCAGAAGGTCCAGTATTGACCATTGATGCTCCAACGCAGATGAAAGGCTTCTTTGTGCTGCGTAGGCAGGTTGCAACTAAGTGGCTTCAGTTGCCTGAAGGGTCATCTTTTCTGCTGATCACAAACATGTGATTTGGTAGAGACCATGGGTTGTGACTCCATTGCTGCCCTAGGCTATGTTACTGCATGTGAATTGGTATCCTTTTTCAGCCAGTTGTGTTCATAACTGTTGTGTTATGGCTGAAGAAAAGGGAGATTAGAAGGTGACACTTAAATTGTTGTCATTCAATAGACTCCTCTGTGCAGCAGGAGGATGAGCTACCTCCTGTACAGAGTTCCCTCTCTCTTGGGGAGGGAGTCCAAATCTAACCTCAAGTGTCTGCATGAAGGATCAGCGTGGCTGAGTCTTCCTGCCCTCTGAAAGAGACTTTGTCCTGTACCAGACACATAGGAAACAACTTAGTGTTACGGTTTATGGTTTAGCACTGTCTGTGTTTCTTGTGTCTACTTCTGCTCTTCCTTAAAGAGACTTTTGGGGTTTAATTAAAGTTACTGCCTAACTTCAAGTCCCCAGTGTCCTTGGGTTCACAGTAGTCGAAGGAGAGACCGGCTGCTCTGCAGGAGCTGAGCTGAGGGACTCAGGGCTCATCTCTGGAGATGCTGCTCTCCAGGAACTGCTCCTGCATCTAAGGATGCCGTCATCTACACAAGTCTCTGGCTTTGATGTTGAAGGTAGGTGCTTAGAGTATCCCCCTTACACACACACTTCAAACACAGATTGTGCAGGATTACCACTGGATAACAGCCAAATCCCAGGCAGTAGAGACTGTTTAATCACACTCCTCTGTCTCTACTGGATTAACGTAATTAATGTAAGCCCTTTTGGATGGGCGACCTGTTATTTGTCTGGTGCAGCTCTTCATTTGCGCAGTGCTGTGCATATACCCATGGTGCTCTAAAAATGACGATGAAGATCTAATTCCACTTGCCTACAACTGGTGACCAAGTAAATCTCCATTTACAGACAACTAGTTTACTGCTCCCTTCAGGGGAAGTTGTAGACTATTTAAAAAAAAAAAAAAATTAAAAAAATTAAGAATGGCCAAGGTTAAGTCAGAACGATCATTTCCTGAGTTACTTCAAGGGAAATTAAAATGGGATTTTTTTTTTATAGTTATCTCTCTAGGGATCAAAGAAAGTTATTAATAAACTGAAGGTTCATCAGTGCCTTATGGTCCTGGCCCATTTCAGGGGTGATGTAGAATGTAATGTGCAGTGGAGATATTAGTGATTGTGTCCTTGCACACACAGCCTGAGCACATGGGGCGGGAGCTGTGCCTTTATTTTCTGCCCTTTGTGGCATCTGGAATCGTGGCAAGGAGGCAAAAAGTGTTTCCCGGACCTGTGACATCCCACGGGCTCAAAATCCCATTGGCTGAGTTCCCTCCTGCTTCTCTGAGTTTCTTAATGGAGCTGGACATGATCTAACTCTCAACGAGATACACTGGCTCCCTTTTCTTTCCACTGCTTCAAGGTTTTCTAGCAGCAAATTGGAGAGAGTTTATTTAAGAAAGAAAAAAGTAAACAAAAAAATAAAACAGCCCTTGCAAAAATGAATGTAACAAGTCAAATGCTTAACCTGAATATTAATTTCTGAATAGATGAATGCTTTTAATATGATTTTTGTGTAGCAGAAGTACTGGCAATATTTTTTTTATGAAAGCCGTCTTCTGCTTTCATTTTTCCAAGTTTTAACTGTAACCTTTTATATTCAACAAAATCACAGATATAATAATTTCCTAAGGAGTAAAATCAACTTTCATCAGTTCTGATGGATTGTTTTCTAGATCTTGGCTGTACCCATCTGTGCAGAAGGCAGAGGCTTTCTGGAGCGTTCTCTGAAAAACAAATGCTTGTGCTAAGCTTGAAAATTAGCATGAAAGTGACATTTTATATTTGGCCAGCAGCTAAAAAGCCTGTTATTTTCAGTGAGGTTACAAGCATCCTCAGTTGGGCAGCTCTGGCCTCCAGGGTCACAGCTTGCCCAGGTCTTTAAAGCAAAGCCGCTGCAGGCAGTGGTCTCGCAAGCCGTGGGAACTGGCAGTGCTCCTACTGGGAGCTCTGCAATGGGCAATGTGTCCTGGGCTGCCCTTCTCCCATCCTGCTTCCTCCACGTGCCCTTCAGAGAAGCAAGAAGCCCTTTCCAGGGGGTGCATAGAGTGAAAAGACTTGATGAAAACATGAACTGATCGTTTAACAGGCAGTATGTCGTACCTTGCGTCTAATTTGTAGTCAGTGATAGTAAAATACACTCATCACCCAATCTGTGCTCACAAGCCTTATAATGGCTAATGTAAAAGCATTTTCCTATCATTTTTCTCCCTGGAGCTATGTGGTGTTAGGGCTTTTGGGTGCTGTGCAAGTCCAAAATGCCCTGTGGGGGGCCACAGCTTGGGGTGAATGGAAGAGGCCAGGACCATCAGTATACCTGGACCAAGTCTCTGTGTGTGTGTATAGAATGGGGTGTCTATTTTCAGTTGCAAGAAGCCCAGTATTTAAGGTTCATGTGGAGCATCATTTGCAACAGAATAAATATCTTGGCATGTCACGTTTTACACAGCAGAAATGCTTCTGACTTTCCAGCCCTTGGTGTCTGTAACTCGCTTGAAAGAATTGCTGATGTCTGCCCAAATGCCAATATCTTCTCAGCCGTATGAACCTTAATATCATGGCTTAAGCTTTAGTCTTTGAGCTGTGCAGCACAGCTAAAAGTAAGCTGTGTTTCTAGCACTGAGGGAGATCCTGACTTTTAACCCACTGGCTTTTTATTTATTTTCCTTCTGTGCTTGCTGTTGAATTGCAAAGTCAACTTAATTCCAGGGCTTCTAACTGGCATACGATTTCTGCATGATGATGGCAAATCTCCTTTGGGCTGTTTATACCATCTGATACTGGTGAACTAAACAGGGGTAGGTCAGGACAGCGGAAAGCAGGGCACTGGTGTTATCTTTCCTTGCTACACTTTCTTTACCCATAGTAAAAAGACAGGTCACAACACTGTTCCCCCCCCCCCCCCCCCGTCTCGCCCCTTCACTCCTCATACGCATATCTTAGATAAATTTTTGCATCCCTTGGCTCAGTCGTCTTTCCTTTGCAACTCCTGCTGCTGAACTCTCTCCTTTTCCACCCCAAGTAGGTTTGAACTCACCCTCAGAGCCCCTCGGTGGCTTTATCATTGCCTTCCTGGATGGGTGCTCCTGTCTAAGGGTCTGGCTCTGTTTCTCTTCTGGCTGTGGGTAACTAATGGGGGATGTCCCATCCCACTGGGACTCCCAGCAGAGCTGCCTGTGTCACTATGCCCTGTTCAGTCAAAAAGATCCAGGTTCAGAAGATCAATTGTTTAAAGGATTAAAGCTGATATGGATTGTTTTGGCAGAACTGCGTTGGGGGTGGTTGTACTAGGTGGTTTTGCTAGGTGACCTCTGGTAGGGAGAGGTGAGGAGCAGCTGGGAGCAAGAACCCCTTCGTAGTGCTCAGCTGCAGTGAGAACAGTGCCCGTTAACCTTGGGGTCTGCTGAAATGTCTGTCACTGCAGCACCGACGCATCCTCTGTGCTGCATTCCTTAGTGGGGGCTGTATATGGGGGAATTTGGGCTTCTGAGCTCTCCTCCTATTAGGGCCAAGCTTCAGATAAAGTGGAGGTACAGCCTCAGCCCAGGTCATAACTTTGGCTGTTCTGATGGAGTTGATACTGGGACCAGCTGTATGGCCTGGATCTGTCATAATGAGCATCAGTCATATCTTCAGAGATTATTAAACTTTCTGCTTGAGGGCTCACATGGGCCTCTGAACACTGTTTTGTTTTTTTTTTTTTTTTTGCCCCCCCCCGCT
>NW_008795035.1:7827081-7848080 GCF_000699145.1 Aptenodytes forsteri
GACACCTTTTTGTTTTTTTTTTTTTTTTGTTGCCCCCCCGCATGTCTCCAGCAGAGATTGCAGCTGTTGGGACCTAGCCCTTGATACTGGGTATGTGATGGAAATGGTGACTTTTCCTAGCAAGAGGAGAGGGGGCTGACACCGTTCACTGATATTTATTCTTGTTTCCCTCATTCTTGCCTCCTTTAAGGGCATAGTTTAGATCTTGGGGTTCTTTCTGATGACTAAAGTACCTTTTTACCCAGTGATTCATCTTACCAGGTTCCTAAGGATTTGTAAGACTTCCTGGAAGTCTTCTGCAAACATGCTCACGTGTTGTGAATGTCATTCATAGAAGGGCACTGACTATGATTTATAAGTATTAAAGATTATGTGCTAGAGCAGGGGTTTGGGATTTGGTGCTAACCAGTGTGGACCAGCTCACCCCAGAGCCCCCCAGGACAGAAGTGATATGTGGGATGTGGTTCTGGTGCCTGAGGTGTAATTCCCCTAGAGTCATGCAAGGAACTGCTGCTGCTGTTCCCTCCCATCCCACCCACTTTGTTCAGTGGCAAAAGTAAGATCTCAGAAAATGAAATTAATTTCATCTTGGTACAGCTATTAATGTTACACGCTGTGGGAGAGCTCTTTAAGGAGACCGATGACCTTCATCCATGTGGAATAAGTGCTGAATAATGGAGAGCTTTCATGTTTCCACAAAAAGAAAGTGGCTTTTTAAATCAACTGGAGATATTTCAGATGTGGAAGAGAAGGAAAAAAAAAAAAACCCAAACTGCATTAGGAAATGGTGAGCAGAGCGTGCATGGAAACAGAGCAGCAGCTTTGACCATGTGGCAGGCGCTGCTGTTTGCAGAGGCCTCTCATGAGCACGTGAAACTGCACTGACCCATCTCGCCTGCTGTTACCGGTGGTACCTGGAGACTTTTGTAAGTGTGGTCCCTTCCCAGTGTGATCAGCCTTTCCTCCTCTCCCGCCCAGAGACCTGCTTGGTTTCTGCATCACCAACCCCTGCCCCAGGTTTCTCTCTCTCTTTCCTTGAACTGATTCACATTACATGCTTCTCTGATGGCCTCTGGCAATGTGTGATGCACATCAGCCATTAATTTATGGGAAGAAATGCATCTTGAACAATTTATATATAGCCTGTCCTCTGTCTCCCCACTTTTAAGTTCTTGCTTTGAGGAAGCATCGTGTCCTGGGAGCAAAGTTCTTGTTCCCCAATGGTGTCTTTCCTCACCCTCTCCACCCCGTTCACAGTCCAGAGCTCACTTTTAATGAGGCTGTTCAGAGTGGCCTGCTCATAAAAAGGACCCTTCTTCCTCACCCCCTCTGTTGTGTGGGGGTTTGTGTGAGCTCTGCCACCTTGTTGATGAATGGGTGCTCAAAGCCTGAGCTGCTCGCGAAGAGTTTGCCAGATTCATTTCCTGCCTGATGCATCATCCGCTAAATAATCAGAAAGATCCATTTGTGCCCCTCTATCACCCAGTGAGGTATGAGCCGGCAGGAACCTGTCACTTGAGCTATTAGGTGGAACTAATTTTAAAGTGACTACACGGAGCAACCAAAAGTCACTGAGAAAGGATGGAAATTAAAATTCCCACCCATCCCTTTTGAAGCCAGGTTACTGACTATGAGACAAGTTTGATTTAGGATCCTTGGATTCAAACTTTGCGGCACCAGTTGGTCCTAAGCCTCTGCCCTATATATTGCAGTTGCTTTTTTTGGGACTTGCCTTTAATCTGGGAAAAAAATATAAAAACCACCAAACAAAATGCAGTTGCGTTGCTTCTATGTGGCTTTTTGTAGTATTTGCATGTTTCCAGCAGCACAACAAGAGAACAAACAGTTTCATTAGTGCGTGGTTATGTTGAAAGAGGTCTGAGAGAATGTAACAGGCTTCCTTGAAAGGAGTTGAGTGAAGGTACAAAAACAAGTTCTCATCACATGAGAAGAGAAGGAGCTGGTGTTTGGGTCTTGGACAACAGAAGCTATTAAAATTTTGGCTTTCTGACAAAGTAGCAACAGCTACTATGTCTTTGCAATACTTGAGGAATAAGTAGTATACATGTCAACGTTTCAGAGAGCCACTTGTCAGTGTGTTGTCTTGCCTGGCACAGAGGGATCTGCTGTTCCCAGCATGGAGGGCTGCTGAGCATGTGGGACTGGGGGGACTGGTACATACGGAGTGGAGCAGGGACGTCGGAGGTTAGGAGAAGAGGAGAGTATCTCAGGTCTGTCCTGGATGGGCAGACATATTTTGCACCACTAAGAAGGTAAATAGGAGCTGTTCCGTTGACTGCTCTTTTGCAGCAGCAGAAAAGCTGATTTTGGCTCACTTCCCACAAGTCACTGAACTTCCTTCTGCATCTGTTTTCACAATGCGTGAAAAGGAAAGGCAATAAATATTTATTATTCTGTAGCCTGGGTGCAGGTTTTATTCCTCTTACTATTCTTTCACTGCTCCTGTGGCAGCTTATCATGTGTCTTTGGTGTGTCCCCAGCATAGGGAAAACTTGAGGAAGGGCTTGCAGGAGGTTTTGAAGGGGCCCACTGCCACCCCAAGAAACGTTGTTTAACACCTTTCTAATGCTTGTCTCCTGGAATCCCCACCTCTGCCTTTCCGCTTTGCTTGTAATTACATCGGGCAACAGCAAGTTCTCCTCCAGCATGTCAGATGCTAATCTGCCACTTACCATTGCATGGCTGCGCAAAGTGCCTGGAACAGGTTTCCAAGATGCGAACACAGCGCCCAGCGCTGTAGGTGCAGCTGTGGCCCCTGCGCCCTCCACAGTGAGTTACCCTAATCACACTCCTAAACTTCTCCGAGAGCAGGGATTTTTAACAGAGGTGAAAAAAAAGCATAATGTTTTATTACTTAGATAATGAGTCATTCTTCTGAAATTCATGGCAGATGAGTAGCATCAGCATTCTCAGGAGGGAAAACCAAGTGAGACTTCTCATGCAGTATTGACCTTCTGCCTTTGTTTTTTCCTGGAGTTAAAACACAGTTTCTTTACAGCATATAGAAAATTAGAAAATGAAATTCAAAAGATTGCAGTTAAGAGGAAAATACAGAAAGCCATATAGCTACCCTTCATCTCTATGTACCAGTGTGATTTATTAGTTTGGATCCAGACCTCTGCTCTTGGGTCAAAGGCTTACACTTCCCTTATTTTAAAGAGAACGGGCAGTTTCTTTTGTTAAGAGTCCATAGGAACTGCTGTACACCGGTATTTTGTGGAAAACCAATCTCGGATTCATGGTCCATCTTGCTTTTTCCTTCTGGACAGCATCAACAGCAGGGAAGTAATTAGATGGCGATTTTTTCCTTGAAATTGGGGGGAGTTTGTGTCCATCTTTCTGTGGTGCTGCTGAATTGCCCTCCTCTTTGCATACGCGTTCGTGCCATTTGTACTGGCAATAGTTCAGGGATTTCTATGCCACATTAGACTTGGGAACAGCTGTAGCCAGAGTCCCTCTTGGCCTGCACCCCATCTCACATAGTAACTGCTAACAAACGTTCAAGTGTGGAAGAAGCAACACAAGGTGAGGATGATCCTCTCCTGGGTATTTGCAACCAGGTTCTGACTGTTCAGTGGTTTGGTTTGGAGGCTGCATCTGGACCATTGCTGTGTTTAGTGAGCCTACACTTTCCAGATTTATCTAACCTGACTGTAAGCTGATTTATATTTTAGGCCTTGCAATATCTTGCAGCAGTGAGTTCCACAAATTGAATTCTTCTTTTCAGATTGCTTTTACATTTTCTGCCTGAGTACTCACAAGCCCTGAGAGAGTAGTTGTTTTTTGTTCACCTCTTCCATGCAATTCAGTCATCTCTTGTCTTCATCTTAAATTCCCAATCCAGTGGCTTTCTCCTTCCATATTTCCATTCCATATTTCTAATCTCCTTGTCTCATCTTGTCTCTCTTTCCTAATCCTGTTCTGTTCTATTATTTCTAAGGCTGGATGGCCAGACATTCACATTTGATAAAAGATACAGGTTTGCTTCAGAGTTAGACAGTGACATCATGGTGTTTTCTTCCCTTCTCAATTCCCCTCCCAGTTTTGCAGAACACGCTCTGAGAGGTTTTCTGGTATCAGGATGGAGTGGGGTTCCCCCCCCCCCCCCCTCCGATGACAGTGTAATTTACAGCCTGAGCATTGTCTAGCTTTGTAATAACTTGACACTGAGATATTAAAGCAGTATACTTGTCCAGTGATCTCGACAGCCCTGCAATTGTGTCATGGGTGGAGCTGGTTGACTTTGATTCCAGGGATGCTTCTCCTTTCTTGTTGGACTCAAGACCTTCTGTAACATGACACATTTCTTACTGAAACTGTGATAAATACTTAAGAGTTGCTAAACTGGTATGTGATTTGTTTGGAAAGTGCAGCAAGTAGCTGAGAGCAGGATTTGTGAGCAATTGGGCTGGGAATCCTTTGGTGTTTTTGAACAAAAGAAGAGAAATAGAGAAGGGAAAAGAACACTGTAGGCACAGGTGTCCGTCTGTGTGGAGGTGTGTCTCTGAAGGTGTTAAAGCATTGTACAGTATGAAATTGGTTATTATTTTGAAATCAATGCACTGAAAAGGCAGAGCCTCAAAACTTAGCCTTACACCTGTGTTCCTGCTGCAGTAAATATTTTTGTAAAAATCAATGGAGGGAGCCTACTCAGCAGTGTAAATTCCGTGTAATTATTGAGCAGAGAATTATAGTTGTCATGTATCGATTCCCCCTGCTTTGTTAGAGCTTCCTCCTTTCCACAGAGCTGAACTGCAGTCACGGAGTCAGCATAAAACAACTGAAGAAAGGACAGAGCGTGCTGCTGTTAATCAATATATGAGTAAGGGGATGCATGTAAAAATGCGCGTGTGTACATAGATTGCTCTAAGAACATCTGACTAGCATAAGCAAAACTGCTTAAGGACTGAAATTTTCTCCTCTGACCCCAGAAAGCTCAGCTGCTTCAGCAGTTTGTGTGAGCTAATCTTGAACTATTGCTTCGGGGACAGCCCTAGATGAGTGCTTGTGCAGTTTTGTTGTCTCCTACCTCCCCTGTTGAAAACGTTATAGCAATGTTTTGTCCTCAAAGTCATACTAGGATGCTTCTAGGAGATGTTAATCTGCTGCTTCACTTCACACTAGAGATGGTCGCAATGCAGAAGTGGGTAAAACATTTCCTGGACTGTGTTTCCAGAGGATGATGGAACCTGAAGGAGAATGTCCCCTATGTGGTTCAGTTTGCTTTTGTTTTAAAGCCAAAGGATTACATGTGTCATCTTGGAATGGGTTGTTAACATCACAGAATCCAAACGTTTCCAGTGATCCATCCTGAGGAGCTACCCAGGATTATTCTGCTTTAAAACAAGCAACTGCAGCTGCTCAGGGGAGCATTTTTCCTTCGGCTACATTATATGCCAGAGCGACTTAAGTCCACTAGACTGAAATACTGAATAGGGATTTGTGACGAAGTAGCAAAGTCATCCTTATTTTCAAATTCTCAGGAAAGGCAGGTGTTGCTTGCTCGGAGAACACGCTATCCTGAGATTCAGGTCACACCTTGGTTTAACGCTGTTCCTTCTGAATACCCTAGTAACACTGGTGGAGTTTCAAACTGATGCGAGCAGGGTGGTCTGGGGTAAGGAAGGTCTGTGGCTGGGGATGTGTGCGGGATCGGCCACTCTTACTGAGTAGAAAGTCAATATTTCAAGGGTTAAAAAAAGAAGGGGAGGCGGGGGGAAAGCTTCAAAAGAAAGTATGTCAAAGCTTTGGTTGCTTGGGATGTTCTAAGGTAGTTGCAGCAAGGGTTTTTCTAGCAGTTGTTTCAAAATTAAATATAGTAAGAAAAGGGACAATCTCAATTCATTGCACAGCAAAAAATGTCGGTGTATCTTTTGTCAAAGGGATGGAGGGGCTGCCTTGCTGCTGCCATTCCTCACACCTGCATCAGCCTTTGCATTCATAGAAATCTAACCATCTCCCAACCTCTGTCTCTTGGACAGAGCTGGTGGCTTGGGGCCCAGGGAGGAGAGCTTTGCCACCCAAAGCTGCCCTACTGGCTTAGTGCCACCTCTTATTCCGACTGCATGGGTCTGTTGGGGCTGGCGAGACAGGGACCTCAAAGTCCTCCTGGTCCCTGGGGTCCCGAAGGGGTGCTGAGGTTGCTGCTCTAAGACACAGCAGCCCTGGGGCTGCTCCAACCTTGTCCTGCTGGGATTCAGAGCCAGCATGGGATTGGGATGGGGAAAGGGGTGGTGCCAGAAGCTTTCTTGTATGGCACAGCTTAAAAAAAAAAAAAGTTATCACCTGGCCTTATGATTTTTACCTGCTCTGAAGAAGTTTTTAAGTAGCTGCTGTCTCTATGGCACTGGAAGCAGAACTGGTTTGTAGTTAATAAGATACACAACTATTTTAGGGAAACATTCCTCATACACAACTATTTTAGGCAACCATTCCTCATAGAGCGTGCCAGCGCAGGGTGGGCTGCAGGCTGTACTGCTAGGCTAAATGCAGAAAATGCTCCGGACTCTGTTTTAACTGAAAGCCAACTCCTGCCTACAGCGTCTCATCCTGGAGTGTAGGATGAAGTGGTTATTGATGCAGCTTCTGTCTGTGAAAAGTAGCTGGGGAAGGGAAACCCTCATGCTGTGAATGAAAGGATGGCAGCAAACTTCCTAGGGTTCGTTTTTGAATCGTGCATTTTTCTGAACTGGCTGAGAAGAGGAGAATCCTGCTTTTTTATAGCACTGTCTGCAGCTGTTAACTTTTCCATTTGTTTTCAAATGTAAAACTTGGATGTGTAGAGGATGTGAATTTAAAAAAAAAAAGTTTGGTTTTTTTAGTTTCTTCTTTTATTCTTGAGGGAGTAGAAGCAACCTTGTACAGGACTCAGTATTGCTGTGTTGAACACTGTGAGGTGTTTAGGGAAAGGGGGAAGGAGAAGCTTTCCTATGACTGCAGGAAACAAATTTTACCTTGTGTACAGAAAAGCACAGATAACTTCCTCCCTTCCTTCCTTCCTCTGATTGTGCCAAGGCAAAATTGTGTCACTTGTCTCCCGGTTTCTCTTTTGCTAATGCGTTTGGGTGTAAGCTGTCTGCAACGGAGAAAGCCAGGTCAAGGATAAAAACCCCGTACTAATCCACTGGCTATTTAATTTCAGCTAAACCCTCCTGTCTTTCTGCCTTTTTACCTCTGCAGGGTCAGCAGGGAGGCTGCCGCTTTACTGTCATGCACGGAGGGAACTGTCTTGTTCTTTTTTTAACCTGATAAAACCCTGTATTTCTGTGACAATCTGGCCACAACTTCTCCCCATAACCCTTGTTGCTGCTGGGCTCCTGCTGTAGCGTCACTCCAGGTAACTGGAGCGCTGCTGCACAGGCAAATCAAAGCAACATTTGTTGGGTGTTTTGGCTTTGGCTCCACATTTGAATCCCTTTCTCCTTCTGCCCCCTCTCAGCCTTGAGGCTGCTTTGCATGCATACTATGGTCTTGCCTGTGGCAAGACAGTCACTTATTCCTTATATTTGTTTACCTGTGATTCCTCTTTCCTCTTCCTCAAATGTTATTTAGAGCTCTTGTTTCAATTTTTGAAAATGCAGCCCTTGTATAAGCTCCCACAGTTTCCAGTCTTGTCCTCTGTGTTTAGTACAGACCTTTAGTACAGGTGGGACTTACCACCTAAAAATAATTTATGCCCTATTGCCCCATTCGGTTATTCATGTGCCTTCTACTGACTACTGGAAAATACAGATTTTAATGGTGTCCAATTCTGAAAACCTCCAGTGTTATTTGATCGGAGGAGAGAAATAAAATTGAGAGGTTTTTGTTGTTACAGTATGCAGAGCAAAGCAGGCTACTTATATTTCACTGAGCATTAAGGGTTATTGCAAGAAGTATCTTTTTTTAGTATAATACTTAAACGTGAAGTTTAAGTATTATTTCCTTATACAGTTTCAGCAAAAATATCAGCTCTGTGCTCTGAGAGCAGAACAAACTGAAACAGCTTTGCTACCAGATTTCCATCCCAAACAACTCTGAGGCTATATCCAAACTGCTCAGCAAGAAAAGTTGAAACATGCTGACATACATGTATCACCTTTCTAGAAAACGTAAAGAAAAATCTGATAACACATTTTGTACTCCTTCCCACACAGACAGTCAGAATGAGCTGAAACAATAGGATGAGGTGAGTAGGAACAGGCTGCCAAGGAATGAGTTGCTTCTCTATGGGCAGCGAGAAACGGAGGGAGGAAAAATTAAATAGCCAAGCTAATGCGTTTGGAGGACAGAAATGCCGCACTCCAGTAGAGGGAGAGGCAGGGAATCGGGGAATGCACGTTCTCCCCCTGCCTTGTAGCTGCTTTCTAGGTCTCGGGCTTCTGTAGCCACAGGGATCAGGAGAAACTTTGCTTCAGGTCTGTTAATTCTTGTATTTGGCAGGTCTGGTCTGCGGGGCTTTTACGACTGCATAAGGATACTATACAACCGCAGGGCAGGTCTTCCTCCCCGCAGCCCTGTCACATCACGCCTCTACCCAGGGAGGGTGACAGAACGGATCCCAGTCTTTTTTGCTTACATAGTGAACAGCAAAGCTTTCTCCCTGGGATGCATCAGCTTTTATAGTGACCCCATGGAGGCTTTCCTCATGCAGGGACCATGAAGCACATGCTGCTTTCTCTCACCCTGAGGTTCTCATCCCTGCTTGCAGCAAGTAAACTGAGTCACAGAGATGCTACGGGCTAGGTTTGTGAAAATGCTCTCTGCATGTTAGCTGTTTAAAAGTGGCTGTTGCCTGAGCAACAGCTGAGATATATGAAAATCTAGGTCTTATTCCATGTGCTTCTGACAGCAATCCATGTTTGTTACTTTGCATCTTGACTTTCAAGATAAATGTCATTGTCATCAATGTAATATATCTAATCTGTTTATATTTCAGCAGTAAAAGCATATAAGGGACTAGATTTTTGCTTAGTATAAATCAAGTAAGAATTAATTTACTATTCTCCTCCCTGTCCCCGCAATTAAAAACTCTGGCCTAACTTGAAGCTTCTTGTACTTGAAATCAAAATGTGGATTTTTTTTTTTCTCTGTGTTGAAAATGCTCAGCTTTTGGCTCTTCACCTGTGATTTCTCTGCAGCTCCCTACCGTAGATTACACCAGTGCCCTTGTGCTGTAATGCAAAGTCATGCTGGATAATCACACATCAGCCTAGGAAACATGACTTGGCCCATGGTCAAACCTGTTTCACAGTTCAGTATACTCTGTACAAAAGGTTTTTGGCTCATACAAATTAGCCTGTGCTGCTCCTGATGCACTGTTCATTTTGGATTTTTATCCTTCCAGACATTAATGACTTTTGGACATGTTCCTTTTTTTTTTTTTCTTTTTTTTGAGATCTTAAAAAAAAAAAAGTATTCTTGCTTGCTCATGTTTGTGCTTTTTAATAACTAATCAATTTTTCTAGCAGATGTGATGTTTATTTGGATTTATAAGAGTAAGATGATAAAATGCCCAGCCCAAATACTTAAGTGCCCTTGACAAATGTATTAAAAACAAACCAGACATGAAAACAAATCTAGTGACAACCTCTGCTGTGTACAGCAATAGCTGAGTGAGCTCCCTGGCACTGCGGAAGAAGCAACCACTGTAGTCTGTCCTGAAGAGCACTGCGGGGTGAGAATCAAACCTCCCATCCCAGCCGTAACTGGTGTATCAACAGATTTGACCTTTTGGATTTAAGGGGTGACCACGACAACTGTTTACAGGGAAAGTTGGAGTGGTGCTTGTTAGAATACTATTCAGTATCTCCTGGAAGAAAGAACCTGGGACCCATCTCTTGCTGTACTCACCGAGCAGCTTCTTACCTATTGCACCACCATCAGATCCAAATAATCAAGGTGTAACTGGGAGCCCGCAAGCAGAATGTACCTCTGTCACATGAAGATGAGTATCAGGTATGGTAAGGAGTGTTAATATTGAGCAGAAAACCTTGTCACCCTCTGCATGAAGGTGTGCATACCCTGCTGCTGCAGAAACCTGAATATCTAACCAGACTTGCAAGTAATATAATAGTTTGGAGGAAAAGTTCTCTATCACACTTTTGGGATGCTCCCCTCAACCTGATGCTGCCTTCCCTAGGTAGTCACTGATACAGCAGTAAAAATCCTTTAAGAGTTTCTGTGAGCACTGAAACTAACAAAGCCCATTTTCCCATGGATTTGGGACTCAGATTCATTGACTTTGTCTACAGAGTTAACATGTCCAGTTGAATCCTTTCCTGTTGGGATGCCTTTATAAGGTTCTTTCTAATGTGGAGTCCCTGGTGTTTGGTAAAATATGGGTTCCCACTGCAATTTTTCTCTCTTGGAGAGAGAAATTGAGCCTTTCTGCCTTTTCTGTGAAAATTGTAGGAACTTACTTGTATTTAGACCTCCACCTCTGTGTTGTATTTCGTTAAAAATCTGAGTTGAGATCAATGTGGGTTTGAGCACTGAACAGAATTTCAGGCAGGATTCCTCTGCCTTTGCAGCTCGCTCACTGCGTGTCCTTGAGCAATGTGGCTGAGCCTGGTGAAGCACCCGTGAGCTGTCCCTCCAGTTTGACTAGATTTGTATGTGCACAAAGCATGTTTGTGTGTCTGTGTATGTCTCCAACCTGGCTTTTCACTCAAGCAGAAATGTGGGTTCATTCTGTTCACCTGCTCATTTGAAAATACTGGCTTTAACTTCTTCTATGTATTTTAGCCTTCTCACCCATGAAATGGAAATTATAATACTCATTTGCTTATCTCACAAATTTGTTGAGAGGATTAATTGATGTTTGTACAGAGTTTTGAAACCTTATGCAAATATTAAGGTTATTGTTAATAGGCCCTTCAGAATAACAGAACTGTCAAATAAAAGAAGCTGGAAGTTGAACTACGTTCATGCTTTACAGTGATCTGGGCTTCCAGGCTTGCACCAGGTGTGCTGCTCTGGAGGTGGGATTTGTAGGGCTTCCCGTGTCCCTGCTCAAAGGTGTGCACCATGCAAGACTTCTCTGCTTTAAAATACCCTTCACAACCTAGTTCTCATGTCTGTTGCCCAGCTCGTCAGCTTGCAAACAGCTGAGCTTTAAGCATTTTAAGGAGCTTCAGAAGTGTTTTGAAAATCCTCGGTTACAAGATTGTTTTCAGTTTTCCTAAATGAAATCTCAGACTGTACTTTTTAGGGATTTTCTTTCTAAGTATAGGTTCAAGGGGGTGAGTTTCCATTTCAGAATGCAAGTTTGCTTGAAATGTCATGATTCTTTGGAGAAGACACTGCCCCCCCCCCCCAGCTCTGGTAGTCTAGGTATGCCAGCCTTGAACCACTGACAACGTATATAATTTTCTGTGATCTTTCTCAAATCCAAGTTGTGTTTATCAGCTTCTATGTCTGTATCTTGGTGTTGTCCTTTCCACATGGAGGTTGTTCATACTATAGGAAGGAGTAAGTCAAGCGAACGACATCTCTTCTGAAAATCAGTTTCTTGTTTTGTCGCAAAGTTTTAAGAACTAATCTGAAGGCGTTTCAAGTCCCTGAAATCAAGCAGAGAATACATATGCTATATCTCTCCCACTTCCAAGCATGGAGGGGGATTAATTTTTTTTCTAGTTTTCTGTCTTTCTCACTACTCTTGACCTATTAAAATAGAAATTCCTTCCACCCACCATGTTCTGGAAAAAGCTGTTTGCTGTTCTAGCCATAAGGCTCTCATTAGAGTCAATGAGAGGTATATGACTAACCCTTGGTATGCGCCACTTAGGAAAAAAATGTAATTACTAACATGGCTTTTGTGTGGAAAATATTTTTGGTGTAAAAAGAGGACTCTGTTTTCTCCTTGATCTATAACATATTTATGGGGGAGTTTGCGTGTTTCAGTATGCTCTGTATATCTTGGGAGGAATATACCCAGATCTCCTCTTAAAATAGTGATGGAGTTCGGCCAAAGTATGACGGCTTTGGAGCCTCCTATTCAGCATGTTCAAAACAGAGCTCCCTCTGGGCAATACCTGGCTCCTAAGGTGATTGGGTTTTGGTTGCTTCCATGTCCTGCTTGAGCTTCCTCTGCTCTTCATTTGCTCTTCCCCTTGGGATTGTGTTTAATATCTCTGTGAGGTACTTGCTCCCCAACTGCTGGGAGAGGGGGGTCGTCATCTTTGCTGCTGAGTGAATTGGACCATTGTGGCTTCTCTTGCCTCTGGATGATTTTGTGTGCCTGCTAATTTCACATTTTTAGCGCTTAAGTCCCTATGGGGCAGCTTGCTTTCCTACCTACTCAAGACAGAGTAAAAACTTCCAAGCCAAAGCAGTTGCCTTGCACATACTCAACCTCGCCATGTGGCTGAATTGGACTAGCCTTGGATAGGCGATGGCTCTGCTGTGCACGCTCAATGACCTTTGTACTGATGCACAGGGAGAAAGCATGTGATACTGATACTGAAAATTGATATTGCAGATGTTTCTGGGTGACTGTGTTGCAATGATGCACCTCAAGATAAAGTGGGTTGGTCTGCCTACAACTTTGCATGGATGTTCAGGGCTTCTTTCTAACAGAAGGATTCAGTGAAGAGGATGATGTGGTAGTACTAAGGCCTAAAAAGAAATCAAGGGGAAAGATGGTGATCTTTGAGCTTGTGCCATGAGAGGGTTTGGTACTCCATTAGAGACTTACCTGATAAAGGGCATACAGTGGCTACAGCACTGAGATACACGCTTGGCAAGTCATCCTTGAGGTCCTGGTTAACTCATTCCCATTCAGAGTTGGCAGTGCTTGTGGGAAGAAACCCTTCCCTCATCTGTAAGGTGTGAACGCTGGTTGTGGTTTTATGTGGTCTTGCAAGTTTTTGTCTCTTTATTACCCAGGCAGACTGATGATATGTGAACAGTCTCTGCAGATGTTGGGATTTTAGCGTTGCTGGCTTTTGCCATTCTCTCATGGAAGCTGGTGGCTGACTGGCTTTTTAAATATCTGTCGTGCATCAATATCTGGCACTGTGGAGGGAAGAAATAAGCCTTTCTGTGAATGTGAAGTGTGCTGAACTAAAGCCAACAATCTTCAGAGTTTTTAATTACTAAACCATTCAAAACCTGCCACTTCTGAGAGAGATATTTTGACACCACTCGAAGGTTTTAACATCTGCTCTTTGTAAGGAGCTGAGGCACTTGGTGGAATCTGTTTAATTTTTCATTGTTGGATATTTTCCTTTGTGTTCCTATAACAACAACAATATAGCTTGCAGAATGGAAACTCTGTCAGCAAAGGCAGCTAGGTTTTTCTGGTGCAAAAATTAGTTATTGAATTCTCAGCAATTGAGTATGAGCTCATGTTTGGGGAGTAGGGTTGGAGAAGAATTGCTTGGATTATAGTCCAGTTGAGACACTACTGCCTCCAAGACTTGGGATGAATGATTTCAATTATGCTCTCCCTGTTTATAAAACTTTACAGGGTGTTGTGGGCTTTGCTTTTACCTCTTTGAAAATATTACTCAATGTTTACTGTGGCTGGACATTTCCTGGTTTTAGTGAAGGTTTTATTTGTGGTGGTGAAATGCTGTCATTTGGGATACTGTCAAATGTTTTAATGGTCATGGTAATCATTGGTATACAGTTTATCCAGGTGTTTCTACTTGCAGTCAAGGCAAAAAAAAATACTGAAGTGCTGTGACACATGGCACTTCCTTGAAACCAGAGATGTGCTACTTGATGACATTTCCTGTTTTTAGTGAAGGTTTTATTTGTGGTGGTGAAATGCTGTCATTTGGGATACTGTCAAATGTTTTAATGGTCATGGTAATCATTGGTATACAGTTTATCCAGGTGTTTCTACTTGCAGTCAAGGCAAAAAAAAATACTGAAGTGCTGTGACACATGGCACTTCCTTGAAACCAGAGATGTGCTACTTGATGTGGTTTGGAAGAGTTGTAAAAGCGGGGGAAGGTCCAAGAAGTTCTCATTTGAGGTACATGTTTTATACCTGATCCTTCCACTCATTTCATAGAGGAACCAGAACAAAGATGCTCTGCTTTCCACTGGGCTCTCTGGGTCCTACAGTTATAGCCCTGCCCTGCCCTGAGGAGAAGGGAGCCGCAGGTGCCTTTCCTATTGCCATCTGCCCAAGAGGCAGATTTCCTAATGCCAAGTGAGCTAGTGGCACAGCCCACCAACTGCAGTGGACATCCCTTATGCCAAAGAGGCTTATCAGTCATACTTACTGTTTTTAGCTCTGTCTTTATAACACTGGCACAGAGAATGAGATCGGAGCAGAATTCCTGCATCCTGCCTGCACTTAATTAGCTACTCTGTAAAGCTGTGTCACTGTAAGGTGCTGTAGCTCTCCCAAAACAGTATGTTTTATGTGTTTTTTCCCTCCTTGGCTTTCTACAACTCTACCTCCGCCCAGAGCTGCCAGCCAGGGTAGCTCCTATGTGTGAAACGTAGGAGGGCCGGCTGGGCTGTGGGGTTGAGATTTGGGTCCTCGATGCCAGGTGGGAGTCTGCCATCCGGGCTGGAGCCTTTCTGGTGTGCTGCCTCCCTGTAGTGTTACGGTGATCCTCTGAAATCTGCTCTTTGTCTGCTATGGAAAGGGTGTGCGAAAGGATGCTGATCAAGTGGGAGATGATATTCTCCAAAGTTTTGGAGAGCCAAGCGATGTCTAACTCCCCAGACGGCTTTATAGGAGAAAACTAAAGCTATTGCTTCTTCATCTGATTTTTGCATGCAGGCTGCTTGCTTGCACGTGTCGTCTTCCTGCTCTGTCGGTTTGAGAGTGGCTTACTGTTTGATTTTGTTCTAATCTCTTCAGTTAAATGAGGGCTGGGCTTGGAAAGAAGCTTGTAGCTTTCTTTCCCAGCTGTTGCACAGAAAAAACAGCCCCTCCTTGCTTCATTTCCAGGCATCGCTCCTCTATTCAAGCTTTTGGAGAGACTGCCAGTTTAACTCTGACGGCAGTTTTAGTTGGTTCCATGACAAGACTTCAGCACTACTGTGTGTCTCGTTTCCTGCTGTAACTAGCCTTGAACGAAGCAAGCTTGCTTTTCCCAGGGATCTAGTGATAAATTGGATTGGGGAAGGAGGATAGTTGTCTGCACTTGTGAAAGAAGCAGCTGATAATCAGTATTTTATATCAAAAACTAACAGAACCCTCCCTGAAAATACAGGGTCAGTCAGAATATAAAAGTAAGTTCTCTAATTATCAAAATTGAACTTGAGGAAGATCTAAATTGGATTTTGTATATATGGTGAAAAATATTTTAGCTCTGCAAACAACCACGTTCCAGAACAGCAAAGCTGATGATGTGTTTCTTGCTTTTTCCAACTGCATTCTCATCTGGACACTTCCATACAGCTCTGGAGGCAATGCGAGTACCACGTGAAGGGCTGAGTGCCTTGTGCGTAGATGGAGGTGTGATGACTTCCCATTCTGTGACAGCAATTTCCGAATGTTGTCCCCATTGTTAAGGACAGAGGATGCAGCTGCTCAGGGTATTCTTTGGTATCAGGTATTCATTGGGCTTCCCTGGATGCTACAGTGCGGATTTGCAATCCAGCATTGCTCTTCAAAACAGTGTGCATGACAGAGAGGATCCTTTGTCTTGAAAGCATAGGTGGGCTGCTCCTCTGATGTGTTGGCTGCTCTGCTCTTTTCCCTATGCCTTGTCTTTTCTTCCTGTCTTTATCTCCTGGATTGGTTTTGTCATCCATCTAAAGATTTTGGATTAAAAGTGCTAACTGTCATCTTACTCTTAGGCTATATAGAGAGCTTTATATAGGCTAGCCCAGATGCAGGACAGAGGGTTAGAGCTCTGGACAGGCTATTTTACCCTGTTACAGAGCCTCTGTTTTCAGACACCATCAGTATGCTTATTTCCAGAGATAATTTTTATCAAGTTTTATCAATCCTGGCCCTGGTCTCAATTTTATAGAATGTTCCCTGTTTCCTGTCACTCATAGACACTAATCAAGTTTAGGCAATAAGCTGGTGATTAGATTTAATTCAGAGTTGGTCAGGAAGGCTCCAGTTAGGATGGGCACGTGAGCATCTTGATGAATTTCTGTGGAAATCAAAGACAGGATGTGCAAAGTCAGGCAGGTATCGAAGCCTGCAGCAGAATAAGGTAGGCTTGCGGCATCTAGTGCAGTACACTGAACTGTGCTCAAATATTGTCTGCCCTCTGGGATCTGATGCCCATGGAGTGAAATGATGTCCATGAAAGCCAGGCTACATCTGTTTGCATCTTTAGACATCAATGGCGACGTGTGCAAATGTGTCAGTGAATGCAGTAACTTCTCAAATATCATTCAGAAACATCCACTTGCAGGAAGCAAATGTGATTACTGGAGAAATGCCACACAGCTCTGCAGTTCTCTTTCCCCTTGATCCAGGGAAACACCTCTTGAAGTGCTTACTGGGGTTGGGAGGCACAGTCTGTGGACGGATGTGTGAAGACAGGAGGCATCCACCATTACCGTAAGCTGTCAGCTCTTAAAGTTGGTGCTTCTTAACTGTAGAGAGACTAAAGAGGAGAAGCAGATCCTCAAGGCTAGAGAAGTGCCTTGTTGACATAGCAGCTATGGGAGAGAACTGCTAGGGTGGGAGGGATAACTCTTCAGAGATGGGCAAAATGTGGAGAGGGAAAGGAGCTCTTTGCACAGCTTCCTGCCATGACACGCAGCCATATACAGTTGCAGACTTTTAGTTATGACAGTAAAAGAAAATCTCATTCCTCTGGGTCTGCAGGTAGTCATACTGTTTAACTAACCTTTCCTTTGAAGTTTTGGCAGACTGCAGTCTTTCTAAGAGGCTTTTAATTTTGATTAGGCACAGAGCTGAACTAAGTCAGCACAGCTCCCAGGTGTATCCCAGGCAGAGACGTGACCACAGGAGTAGGGCTGGCACAGGAGTTAGAACAACGTGGAGTTGCATAGCAGTCCCTATAAGGACCCTATTGCAACAGCATAGGCCATATTTGCATTACCTAGCAGACCTACAGCCTGAGTCCATAGTTCTGTTGCAAACTTGATTCAAATCGGATGGGTTTGTGTCCTGCATCCCGACTGTATGTTTGATGTGCAATTAATGTAACCATTGGAAATGGTCATTCTGCACCAAAATCTGTGGTGATGAAGAGACTTCGGATTCTCAGTGGTCAGATAGAAGGGTAAGATGTTACTGAGTGGTTTCTGGGCTGCTGTACAGCTGCTGTGCTCCTCACTGCAAGTCACAGTTTGGTGACCCGTAAATGATGTGTATACTGTCGTCATAGTCAGAAATGGGTCATGTGAAGCCAAGTGTTTGGGCTAATTTAAAATGCTACTTATTCCAGTTTTGAGGTTAAAAAAACCAAAACAAAAAAAACCCTCCGCATGCAGTTGTTTGAGATAACTACTTCTTCCCCAGCAGGACACCCTGCCTTCCTGCTAACTGCAAAGCACAATAGACTTTATCTTCCGGGGTGAGATCAGCTGTAACGTATGAGCACTTAAATATAACTTTGGTTTTAGAAGCATGCTTAGAAATATGCTTAACTGGTGTTACCTTTCTGGGCCATAAACCAGCTATCATCTGTCTTTAGAGGCCATCATATTTTCCAGCTGAGTCAGTGTATATAGAGTTTATTAATAAATCAGAAGGAGCAGTCACCGTGAGTGCCCCTTGGCAAACCACTTCACCTCCATGGTGTCTCAGGTTTCCAAGCCCCCAAACTGGGAAACGATACAGACTTCCCCTTGTGAAGATCCGCTACTGAGAGCTGTCTGTTGTTAATAACAAGCCATCTTCTTCTCTCTTTTGCTTTTCAGACTCAGGTCGGTGAAAATGTTTTCCTCAAAGTGTTGCTTAGCCTTGGCTTTGAAGGTATAGTGATGATGGGTCCTTGTGCCTTCGCTAGCAAAAGTTCCTCTCCCATCTTGTGCAAGCTTGAACAGTGGTGTACTGGAGCTCTGATGGGAGATGGGTAATTGAGTGCCAGCCCTAGTTTAAGGAAGGAGGACAGAGGTGAAGGAGTCACTAATTCAGACATAATAGTTACCATAAGGGTTTGTGTAGGTCATTCTGGTGATCAGACTATTGTTTGTGATTTCTTTATATGGCTGTCTCTTCTTTGCAGGGCTATAAAACCTTTATATTTTTTGAAGTGATATCCAGCTTCAAGTATAAAAATGACAGTTGGCCAAAATTTGCCAAAAAACAATATTCTGTGAGAAATATGAGATAAATAATTCATAAAAATATGCCATGTCTCTGGTTCTTGAGAAATTCGAAGAAATAAGGTGACTTCAGTTACTTTGCAGGCAAGTATGTAGTGCTATTACTCTTCAAGATAGCCTATTTCAAAAGCATCTTGTTAGTGAAATCAACTTCGGGGATGCATTTTAAGATTTAGATGGCATCTCCGGATACATGCAGAGAGTTCTGTGTTTCTGAAGAGATATATAAAGGCATCCTCTGTAAACCAAGAATGCCATTTTCATTCATTGATACTGTAGAAGGGGAGAGAACAGAAGAAAATTCATGCCCTGGACTTGAAACAGAAAGGCAAGTTATTTTCTTCAGCTGAGGATAAGTATTTAATTCTGTGTCCTGACAGAGATAGAGCTGCCCAACATCTGATAAAATGCCTTTTTAATTGGTTAGGTGTGTTGTACACATTTAAAACCCTATTATAGGGCTCTCCTGATGTTCTGCATTTGAAAGCCGTAGTCACATGCATTTGCCTAGGGTCGAGTTTGGCTTATACGTCTCTCCAAATCCCTATTTTCTCTTTCTCTCGTCTCCAAGCTGGTAATAAGATTTCTTATTATCGTCTTGCTTATGATTCCTTCAAGGCTGCTGACAAAGGGGTCTCAGCTGCTCTCTTGATATTATCTGGGCAGATATCAGTTGAATTTGAAAGGGTGGATTAAATAAGTGCTTCACTAATGTTGCCAGGCCTAACTTCATTATTGTGATCCTGCAAAGGAGGGGAGGAGAGGGGAAAGAAATGAGTTGTCTGAAGAAAACCGAGTGCTAGAATAGCAGAGTGTTGTGCGTGCATATATTTCTATACATAAATATGTGTATGTAGGCATATGGTACCTAAATTTGTAAGATCTTGCCTTCTTTCTTTCAGATACATAAATTATTTATAGATCCAAGTAATATACCGTACATTCTGCTTTGGAAGAAAATACTGAAATTGAAAAGAGGAGTGACTGTTGTTCACACATACGTTTTTCCACACGTTTCTTCCTGGCGTTTATAGTGGATCTGTCTCTGTGCAGGTATTTAAGCCTTAGCTTATCAGGGAGATATCTGGGAGCCTTTTTTAAGGGCCAGAGAAATAAGTCTCTGTTCTTTGACTTCTCCTGCTTCCAGCAAATCAAAGTCCCTTTGGCCTCTCCGGTCTGTTGCATGGGGATATTGTGCCTCTGGTGTGGGGAGCTTGGCTGCAACATTCACAGTCCGATCTAGTGAGTAAGACTGGGACACAGGAAAACAGAATTGTCTTCATAATCATCTCAATGGGTAATTATATACGAGTTCCTTTGCCTTGGTTTCCTCTTATGCACCTTATCTGTCCAGTCTGGTCAGACCATAGTCTTCAGCATACATTTTGACTGTATCAGTTTCCTAAGGCAGTGAGGCCCTCCACTCTCTTGGGTCCTCTAAACATTAACAAACAATGCTCAGTGTTGAGTGCTTTGAAAATCTCAGATGAAAGGCAAAGTATTACTAGGAAGAATTAGCATCTCCTTCCCCTATGCATTGATCGATGGGGGAAGCCATCTCCTTGGAGGCTGGAGAATGGAGACAGCCTTGTGGATGTACTGATTTGTTCTGCATGATGATTTCTCTTGGAGTAATTGCACTGTCAGAGTGTTTATCAGCTAATGAAAACCTACTTCAGTAACACCAAAAAATAAGGATAAGTGAGCCTTGGTTTTCTTTTTTTTCTCTCTGAACATCCGTTATTCATGAGCAGTTCTGTTCACCACTCTGGCAGGTTGTAGAGGATAAGAAAACCTCATCCACCAGCCTAATGAAACCACATGTAGAAATGGGTACCTAGATAAGAAGAATCTCGCTTATCCAAGAGCAGATGGGGTGGAAGGAGAAACCACAGAGGAAGTTTAAACTAATTTGAACCAAGCTCTAGTTGCACAAACTTTGAATTAGCCCTTTCTCTGTGCTGTGCTAGGGTCTGATGTGCGGGCCAGGGCACTCCTGCTACCCCAGCCCAGTTTTGTGCACATGTTGAGTCTGCCCAGTGAAGTAGAGCTCCAGGATTGCTGATGCAAGGGGAGTGTTGGAAAGGCCCTCCTGAAGGACCAGTGTTCCCCGCTGTTGTGGGGAGGTGTGAGCTTAGAAGAGCTTTCAAAAACCAGCCATCTGGCCCTCTGTGACTTGTAGATATTGCAGCTTGTGGCTGGAGGAAGAGAAGAGCAGGAGGTGAGCACAGGAAGGGCAGAAATGGTGTGCACGTCCAGCTCTGTGGGACAAGTGGGACTTGGGCGCTGAGGAAGTTCGGATGCTTTTTGCAGTACTTGAGCACGCCCTGACACTGAGCCATGATCCGAGTGCCCACGCCGCACTGGATATAAACTGCACATTTCCTAACTATGTTGTTAAGCTGCAGACTAATGATAGTGCTCCGGATCCAAGTGGCTAATTACATTATTTTAATAAAGAGGGTGTTCTGGATCCCAGAAATGTACAGAACAGTTTAAACAACAAAGAGAAAAAAAGAAGGATGATAATCTGTAGGTTGTGTTGTCTGCTGGCTGGGTTTCCCTGGGGAAAGGCAAAAGCGGCAAGGAGGGGAGAGTGGTTTGCATGAATCCGTGAAGCCACACCGGGCAAAGAAACATTGTGGATCTGTTTGGATAGAGAGAGAGAGGCGTACTGTAAGACTAACAAGCTAAATAGCTCTGTTTGTCGTGGTTTAATCTCAGTCGGCAACTGAGCACCACACAGCCACTCGCTCACTCCCCCCCAC
>NW_008795035.1:7848560-7865772 GCF_000699145.1 Aptenodytes forsteri
AAACTAAAAAGTCCTTGACTAGTGTAAGCATGACCTAGCAACAAACTAAAACATGGTGTGTTATCAACTTTGTTCTCATCCTAAATCCAAAACACAGCACTGTACCAGCTACTAGGAAGGAAATTATTTCTATCCCTGCCGAAACCAGGACACCGGTGCAGAAACCATGTTGGTTAATAAAATACTTTAGTTGTGCATTTGAGCGGGTTAGGTAGTGCCACCCAGCAACTTCTGTCTGCGCTTTGAATGTTGGCATCCTCATGCTGCAGTGAGAGCCTGCGCTTGTTGTAGCAGGTGAAGGAGGCAGGATGGTGTCCAGGCACACACATACACACCAACCCCACAAAAGCTCAGGTCGGAGAAGACATTGAACCAAATGGATAAAGCAGGGAGTCAGCAAGAGGGTCAGGATAGTGTTTCTGGTTGCCTTGCTTTCATCCTCCAAAATGAAGGTGTCACTTGATGGCAGATGAGATGAATCCCACCGCTCTGCCCAGCTTGCAGCATTGCCACCAGCCTTGCTTCTCCCCCAGCTGGGATACTTTAACTGGAGCGGCAGTGCTGGCTCCCCTC
Organism: Aptenodytes forsteri; assembly: GCF_000699145.1. Lineage (NCBI taxonomy): Eukaryota > Metazoa > Chordata > Aves > Sphenisciformes > Spheniscidae > Aptenodytes > Aptenodytes forsteri. Next base: position 7,849,134 of record NW_008795035.1, read on the forward strand.
CCTTTCTGAGCCAGAATGAACCCCTAAAATCTTAGTGTTGTGGTCAAAAAGCAAGTTCCAGATAGTAAACCAAGGATTATCTTTTGGAATATTTATTTACTTTTTAATTTTTCCTTTCATTTGAAATTTCTGAGCAGAACATTGTGTCAGACTGACAACAAGGGGATTGTTCATTTTGAAGGCATTTGGGGAAAATACAGGGGCGATTCAAAAATGTTTCCAAACAGTGGTTAGAAGAGAAGGGACTTGAAACTGTCCCTTTCAGTTTGCACCAGGAGAAACTAAGTTTTCTGATGTGAAAATGGCTCACATAAATTGTTAACTGAGGCTCTAATATCACATCCTGACGGAGGTTCAAAGCTGCATGAAGAGTAGGTGTTACCAGGAATCCTGTTTTGTGCCTGTATATCACGCCATTAATGTTAAGAAATTGGTGTAAGGGGAGCAAGTTTGTGTTTAAAATGTTAGAGTCTTGAGTTAGAAGAAAAACTTACTGTGCTGTGAGGAAAAGTTGTATTTGGTTTAGGAGAGAGTTTATTTCCATGTAGAGCTAATTTGGAGGTGATACAGCACAGGGTGGAAAAGATAGTGGGATGTCAGCCCATTTCCTCCTTTCCTGGGGGAAAATACGCTGTGAAACATCACTGCTAAGGCACTAGTAAATCCATGCAAATTGGAAAGTGAAGTATTTAATCTTCTCTCCCGGTTTTTTGCTCACCTCCTGCCTCCATAAGTGTTCAAATATTTGCCTATACTGGAAAACACGGACTGATAAATAACCGTGTTGTCAGAGATGTGATTTTATTTTTGTACTCATGGTTTTCCCAGTGCAGGGCTAAGGGGAACACTGTCTTATTTGGTATAGTTTATTTTGCTTACAAAAGCTATACAAATGAAATTACTATTACATGCACAACTGCACCCATATTGAGGCATGTGGCTGGGTGAGCAGGGTGCCATTTTAAGCACTGCAGGCAAGTAAAAGCAGCAAACTTCCTAGTATAGGCAAACCCTTAAATTGGATTGTCTGATCCATGAAATCCTAGTGCTCTGTCTAAAATTTCCCTTGAAAGCCTTAAAGCCCTGTACAATTTTCATCGGGGTCATACAATGTGATGGTGGTGGATTAGTTTTTAAACCATAGTTAAGGTTTCCTGACTTTTCTGGAAATCTAAGTGCTTTTCCTACGTTGATGCTGTCCTGTCAGTAATTGAACCTTCAGAGCATGGATATTTCTTTTCTCATGGAAATGGGATGTTTAAACCAAAATTCACACTTCTGAATTTCCTGTCCTTAGTTGGGCAGCTTATGGCTGAGAGTACTCTCCCTTCTTCCCTTGAGTTTCCTCCTTCTCTTCTCTATGCTGCCGACTTGCATTTTCCTCTCCTGTGATATTTGTGTGACTAAATAGAGGGACAAAGTGTCTAATTAAGATATTTTAAAAAAATTTTATTAGGCCGAGGACTGTTTGATCACTGCATGGTGTCAGGCAAGACTGCTTACGCCACGTGGTGCAGCTGTGAAATGGCATCAGAGCCACTGCACCGGGCTTCATCCCCTGGGGATGCCTGGGGACAGGCTGTGACAACAAGGGGGCAGCGGCAAGTACGGGCTGACACACGACCACCACACCTTCCCTCTGCTGACCGAGCTGCATTGTTGCTTACAGTGCTTTTCTAATCTGATGAGGATTTCCAATACGGTAGAAGTAATTTTTACAGATTAGCTTCATCTTCTTTAAGGACCCTTTGTATTACTGGAGCAGCTCTGAGGGACAACAGATGCATCTAGTTCTACATGTTTTGAGCAATTGTTATTTTACCAGCACCTCTGGGATACAGCTCTAGATCCTGATTTTCCTCATTAAGATGTTTCTACATGTACCTAGTCAAGAAGATGCTGTGAAAAAGCAACATTTTTTTGACCTTACTTAGCAGTTGGAGTTTTTTTGTTACTTTGACTTTTGGCATGAAGGAACACTGTTGTCAGAGCAATGGGGAAAGGGAGGATTTCTGTGTTCAGGTCTCTCTCTATCTCAAGATAACGCTAAATCCAAAGGGCCAAATCAGGGTGTCCTTCTCATAATGCATAGTCTTCCAGGCTCCAGTGATTAAATTTTGGGGAGGAAAGGGGCTGAGATGGCAAACATTACAAGGTTGTGAACAAATACAAACAAGAAAACTCGCAGTACATGGTGTCAGAGATCTCCTTTTAGCACACAAAATCAGGCAAATACTTGGGATTAGAACCTGGCTCGGCCTCATCTCCCTTGTAAATCCTCCAAATCTTCAAGTTTCTAGGCCTGTCATTTATCTCTAAGCAGCCTGCCTACGTGATCACACTGGTTGATGTAGGTCACTGCACAGCACTGGACTTTAAAGCACAGCACGGGGGTCGGGACGCATCCCTGCCGCGCAGGGAGGCGATGGGGTTTGGTGGCATGTTGCCCCCGGTATAGCTGAGGTCAGGCAGCAGCTTTGTCTATGGATAGTGTGGACTGGAAATATCACCGTGCCAATACCGGGGAGCTGCTCAGGAAGTGGAAACTCTGACAGCAGATTTGGAGCTCGAGATATGAGTGGAGCAAAGCCATCCAGCGTGGCTGCGGGCTTCTTTGCTGCTGTTGGCTGTCATCTGCTAATGCAACACCTGACAGACTATAAATCCCTGACCATTCATCTTTGTCGTCATCTGTGCCCATCACTATCTATTTATATCACTACCGGTGCTGTAATCTTATAGCTGTAATTTTCTAGATCGCAAGTGGCTGTGGTGTCATTAGTGCATGAATGTGGAAGTAGAAGCTGGAAGTTTTGCCTGGGATTTTTGTGTACAGGAGCCTGTTTTAATGTGCTGCTCGCTGCCTTTCCTGGGAAAGGGGATGAAGCTTTGGGAATACTTGCGCTGGAGAATTGCAAGGTGGGAATAACATTTACGACATGCATGAGGAACGGTGGTGTATTCCCCACTGACTTTCTGCAAGTCCCTTCAAATACTAAACTTACTTTTCGAATCAGTAGTCTTCTTTAATGATATACATGTTGTGCAGTGGGTTATTGTGGACTGTTGAGGGTTGATTCTGTGGTTTTCACTTACATGGCAGTCAAAAATCTGCCTGCATCAAGGCAAGAGGTCAATTCTTGTTCTGTTCCCATCAGTGCCAAAGCTCCTGCAGGTGCCAAAGACTGAGAGCCTGGCCTTGGGGGAGAGATAGGGCAGGACAAAGTGATGGTATTTGCAGACTCCCAAATCCTGTAGTGCGGAGGGACTTGTTTTTGTGATCCTGTATGTACAGCTGTGTAAGTTAGGTCTGATAGTGGACCATTCCCCCGGTTATTGCTCAGGGTCACAGTTACTAAAGCCTCAAACAGGGGTTTTCCCATGACCTCCAAAAAATTCAGTATCGAGGTCATCAGAGACATCTGCCTCTGACTGCCAGTGCTTAGGCAGTTATTTTAGGCAGCCTGGATCATCCCATGCATGTGTGCACAGACATATGCAGGCAAACCTTTCCCATCCATAGGAACCAGGCACCCAGCTTCTCACTGAGGCATTTGACAGAGTCTATAGCATACCAGAATTCCTGGGGCAAGTTTCCAAGTGGTTTATTTGGGTCCAAACTGCAAGACAAACACTTTATTTGTAGATGGCTGAGAGCCTTCCTTCCCCTCTCTCGCTCGTGGCCACTGCAGCAGCTGGGACTTGTGCATCATTACATTGCACCAGCGCAGGAGGACCAGAGAGCAAGTACTAATCAATGAGACCCTGAACGAGAACAGATTTTACACTGACAGTGGAGCTGCTCAAAGGGCAATGCTGTTAGCCATGAAAGAAGGCAAAACTTTGCTGCGTAACCATCTGGCACTCCGTCAGTCCCCGCTACCGCTCTCCGCAGGCTTGTCTGCAGCCTTTCTGTCTGTCTGTCTCACTTCACATCAATGCTTGTCGTGGTTGCTGTTCTTTATTCTGCTCCTGGCGCTGGCTACTGAGCAGCACGCTCCCAATCTCATGGACAGATGCCGAACTACTTTGAGAGCGTAATTCAGGCACTGCCTCCAAAAGCCAGTTTTAATTCGGTCTTTACATCTGAGACTGGAAGTCATCACAATGTCCTCAGACTGTTTCTGGAAGGTGGCATCTGCACTGGGCGGTGAAGGTGGGACCCCTCAGTCTCACATGAAGAAGGGAGCTGCCTCTTCTGTGAAGAATTTCCCTAAGTGCAGGCATCTTGTTAGCGGAAGTCAGAGCTATGATATTGGCAGTGTCAAGCTGAGAGCTGAGTGGTTGGCATCCGAGAGAGATGTTTCTGCATATGATGCCATGGGGAAGGCTGAACTTGCGTTTTTCTGTCAGTGCTCTGCAAACAGTCGTTGGGTGACTTTTCCATCATGACTGTTTTTGGTGTGCACTGTTCCCAGGAGATGAGAGCCTTCTAGTTTATGATCCCTGTAGATAAGCTTCTGTTTTCCATTTTGCCAAAGAACAGAGCATTAGCAGAAGTGGCCAGGTGTTACCATAACATGATATTATAAAAAGGCAGGGACTGGAGCTTGCACATAGGCTGTTTTTATTATTTTTACCTATAAAACGGATGCCATGTAGGTTATACCCGTAGGTTGCACCCTCCCATCTGTATTTGCAAAGCAATCCAGTTGATATCTCTTGGCAAGCTTGAAAAGGGAGCCAGAGCAACAGATGTCTGTGAGGTGCTGCTCCAACATGCCCTTGGGCAAACCTGTCAAAAGGAACTTAAAGAAGAGGAAACTAAGGAGTCATCTTACAACAAAGCCATGCAAGGGGGTTGTAAATGCCTTTTTAGCAAGGATCTTGGGAGAGAGGAGAAGGAAGGAGGAAACATGGGGGTTATAAGCCCTGGTGACCTTTACCCAAGCATAAATTTGTAGATGTTTCATTCCTTGTGTTTTTCTGGGTTATGAAACCGTTAATACTTTTTCCCTTTCCAGCTTTAAGTGATGCTTATTCCCTTCCCCTGCCATATCTTCTCAGACAATTCAGTGCATGTAAGGAGTTGGTCTGCTTGGCTTGGTGATCACTGCTTGGCTGATCTTGCTTAGCTGTTCTGTTAACGGGGTGTCTGGGAAGGTATTTGCCTGAGCAAATTATTCCAGTTGTGAAATCCTATTTTATTTGTTCCTATTTTTCTTCCCTTTTCTTGTCCCATAAAGATAACATGGGGGAAAAAATTACCAATTTATCAGTAAATCAGGCTTTTGATACTCTGTTGCTTTCCTTGCTTTCCCTTGAATTGATTCTTGGAATAAGGTACTTGAGTCATTTCTTCCAGGACCAAGCTGGTTCCTGCAGTATCTGTTTGTTCTGATGCTCTGCTAGCTATAAAGTCACACCAGACCAACTACCTTGGGGAGCCTGGGCCTCACAGGTGGGAGCAAAATGCCTCTGTGCTGCATAGGTTGCAGCATCATTTACTGCAAAACACTCAACGTTAGAGTATGTACTGGTCTGGCCAAAGGTGTACCCATCAAAACCAAAACAAACATATTTTTGTTGATGTTCTTGGAAATCTAGTTTATTTCCCCCTATTTAAATTATAGTTATGTCACTAGGGCTTTGCTCTTAAACATGAACTTGACTTGCTGGGTGTGTGTTTAGCAGCCTGCGGTTTTGAAGGTTTGTTTAATTTAACATTTGGTGTTGCCCTGAACCTGTCCATCTGTGAAGAGGTTGTAATAAGTTTATTGGTACAGTTGTCACAGTTTTAAATTAAAATAAACATGTATGCCATATTCAAATTGATTTTTTTTTTTTCCCAGCTTTTAAAAAATAATTATTTTCATTATTCTTTGTTTCTATGGCTTTCCGTGCACGTTTGTACTCCAGCTGGGGCTGCAGCAGCCAAAGTACCACGAGAAGAGTCTATTATTCTCATACGGTGAAGTATACTGCAGCAATGCCTACAAACTTGAGCGGGGATGAGAGCCTCATTTTACTACCTTACCTCCTTTTCATGTGGTTTGCCTCCCGCTTTTGGCTTTTCAAAGGAAAAAAGAAATCTGCTCTTGGGTTTATGGAAAAGTGAAATTCTGCCTCATTTTTGAAGCTGTAGGTGTTGAGTCTGTTGCGGCAGTTGGGTCTCCAGGGCTACTTTTCTTTATCATGAGAGTTCCTGAAGTGCTGTTCGTCTACTTCTAGTTTGAAAAGATTTTGTGACCTGCAAAGGGACCCTTTAAGTGTGATCCATGTTACTGCTGTTATGAAGGCTTGGCAGATGAATTTAGCCAGTTCTCTTACCTGCGAAAAGCACTCCTTATGTGAACAAAACATGGGACCTCAAGGTTGCCTATAATAATGCTGAGAGGCAGAGGAAGTATTGTCCATGCGTAAATGGGAGAAGCAAAAGAAGTCCTTTTTGGCAAGACGTTGAAGTGTGATGTGAGGCATGAGACTTACTGGGCGAAGAGCAACTGGATAGCGAAAAGACTTATTAGCAGGTTGTAGTCAAGGTTGCAGACATCAGGGACTGAGTGAAGTTTCCTACCTAAGCAGAGGTCTTGTGGCAGTCACCCGAGGTTTCCTCAAATCCTGGCTGTGTGCTTGACCAGCTGGCCAACATTAGGGATGCACATTTTCCCCGTATCTTCATAGTGTTGCCAGGCTGGTGTCACCTGCTCTGCGAACTGTGAGATGCTGATACAAGCTGGATAACACAAATGCTTTGCATTAATTTGGCCTCTTGGAGAAATCAATCCATCACACTAATTGGGTGCAGTGCTTTGGTGCCAGGTGGCTGTCTTGAGTCCAGAAAGTTGGAGCACATATGGTCTGCACTGACTTCTAATAAAGAAAAGAATTAGTGCTGGACTCTTTTTTTTTTTTTTTTTTTCTTTTTTTCTCCCCCTCCCACTTGCAGAAGTTTAAGAGGATATGCTGAGCCATTGCCTCTCTGACTTGCATCCTTTGGAAATCATACCTCAACCCTTACAGTTGTTTGAGTTTGGGATGGAGATTCAGGCTGTCTTTTATGGTCCATATCTCCAAAGACAAGTTAAATTTGTGCCAGCTGTGAGCACTAATTAACTGCCCTGACTTCTTTGTCCATTGAGCAGCTGGAACAAATCTATCCCTATCTTTGTGTATCAGCTTTGACCTCTTGTTGTGGAGGGAGCAGTTGGGACAGAAAGAGGGTCTTTGCATTTGGGGAAGTGTAATAGTGGTTATGAGCAGCCAGTCTGTTGGGCTCAGGCCTCCCAGTGAATTGCATTGTGGCAATGCCACCATGGCAGTAGGAAAGGAACAGAATGAGTTTTCTTTCTAGCACCTAAGCAATCTTTTACTATCACCCTTTCCCTCTCAAATTTCCTGATAATTAATTTTTCTCTCTCTTAAAAAACTTTGTATTGAAAAAAAAATTACTGGAATTACTTTTTTACCGTTTTATAGAAAAGCTGCTGCTTATAAAATAAGATTTGAGAAAACTTTGGCCAGCTTGTAGCCTCTGTGTTTTCAACCCACTGTGCTGTCGATCATGGTGTCAGACTACAGTTTGACCATGGCTGGGAGCAAAAAGAGGCTGCTCCACCATCTTGAGCACGTGGTGGCAGGAGAGGTGGTTGGATCTAACTCTTCCTGGAACCTGTTCACTATTTTATAGAGATGCTGCCTATTGATGGATGACTTCCATACCTTCCCCTGTGCAATGAAACTCAAGAAGAGCCTACATATACCTGTGTGGGACATCTGTGAATGTATTGTAAATGTCACTTGGAGGAATCCTATTTCTTCTGAATATCAGACCCCTAAGCCAGCCATTCCTTGGTGTGTGAAAAGCAGTCACGCAATTGCGAGCAGCTCGATGTATTTGAAAGATGAATCAGCTCTCATGTTATTTGGCCATCAGCATTTTAAACCTGACAGAAGAGTGTTGGAGCTGATTGCTGGGTCACAGCAGTCCCCGAGTAAATAAAAGCTAGGAATGTAATTTGTCTCTGCAAAGTAAAACATTTGATTAGAGGGGAATGACAAAGAAAAGAGCTTCTAACCACAGCGGCTGCAGCCAGAATCCACTTCAAGGTTTCATGCTGATATGCCTAAATTATTGTATTGAGGATCCTTGGACTGGGATCCGGGTTCTTGTTCCGCTACTGCCTCTTGTTTGTGACCCTGTAGTTCAATATCTTTGTACCTCTGTGTCTCACCCTATATACGTTTATGCAAAATTAGTAATGCTTCTTTATTCCCCAAAGCTGTTGGGAGGTTTCCTGGGGTTCTGTAATGCCAGTCAGAATCAGTATCAACAAACCTGTGACTCAATGCCATCAATACAAGCTCGGGCACCAAGAGGAGCATAGGAGCTCTTGCTTGTGCTGTCATGTTTCTATGGCTGTAGAAGGACCTCTCCATGATGGAAAATTCATGGGCCAAATGTTGAGCAAATATAAAACAGCAGAATACACTTGGGTCATATAAGTTGAGTGTCTGTCTCTTAAAATTCATATACCGACCAGGGCTGGGATTTTGCATGTTGGTGGTTTGGTGTGATGTTAACTCCTCATTGCATTGGCCGTTGTCCCATCTCATAGCAGATTAAGTGAAACCCTGCTCTCTCCTGTCTACACACACATACTACGTTACTTGGCAGTAAGAGAGATTTCTTATTTTGTCCAATTGCTTTCTGAATCCATCTAAACTTTTGGCTCTCATCATGTGGCAGTGAGTTCCACAACTTAAAAATTAATTGGGGGGAAAAAAGGTATTTTCTTCCATTTGTTTAAGCTGTTTGGGAATACAGTAACATAAAAAATATTAGAATAAGCCAAATTGTTCCCTGTGAGCTATCTGCAAGAAGCAGCTGACTCATTCCTGGTTGATTACTTGGTGCTTGATCTTCCTCCTCTTGTTTAAGTGCCCTAAAATACATTGCCAGATATATACCTAGCATTACTTTTCTTGGGAAGGAATTACTTTGGTTGGCACAATGATCTGAGTGAGAGGGGGATGACAGGCTGTGTGATCATAGGTGGGGTGGGGGTCATCTACAAGGCATCTGAGACACATTTCAGCTGATGAAAACACTTGACAATTGTCTCTGCTGTTCTCTCCTTCTGAATAACTATCTGATTAGGGAATAAGCAAGAGAAAAGAGCAGACTTCTAGATCTTAGATTAAAATCAACAGATTCACTCAGAGACTACTTCTGCTAATTGAGGGCAATGTATTTCCGAAGGCACCATGGCTTATATAAAGGCAGTTCTCCTGGAGAGAGAAAGACCCACTTGAAAACAATCAAGTCCATTATTTTATAGCCTTCTATTGCATTGTATTTACATTCCAGGATCCTTGACCTGGATGGATCAAGCTGAGCATTTTCTGCAAGTTCTCCACTTTTTCTCTTATCTTTTATCTTTTTAACAAAAGTACATCGAGTGGAACCAGAGAAATGAGAGTTTGGAAATATTTATTACAACCCCGTCCTCTCAGGGTTGAATGCAAGATGATTTCCAACAGTATGTATGCTGATGGCCCATCCAGTCCAGTTTTAAATGGCTCGTGTGCTAAGGTACGTCATGGGAAGTCTGGGCTGCAGACTGATAGATTGTGATTGACAAAGTGTATTCGTGCTAGCTTTTCCCTGGGAGCTGAGGAAGGGGGTTACTCAATTCAATGGTTAATGTACAGAAGAAAATGGATGTTAATTTAAAACTATCATTTTAAAGTATTTGAAATTAGTTTAATGCTCATGAGTGTGCCAGATTGTCTGTCCTGAAGAGCATCCTTCTCCATCTAGAGAGCTGGGGCGGTGGGAAGAGCTCCCCACGTGCAGCTGTTGATGTTCCTCTACATGGTCCTTCAGTGACCACCCCAGGGCGAACTCAAACTTTGCGTCTCTTCAGATATTTTGGCATTGACACCGAGCTTTCAGCAAAGACCCCAGTTAAAGCCACTGTGGGAGTGGCACAATGGGCTGTGGCAGGAGACCTTCATATGCATTTTTGCATAAATCATTAATGGCCATAGGATGATAATGATCACTTGTGGTTACTGATGGTCTGGTTCTTAGGTGAAGTCTGAAACCTTCCATCTTCTGTGATTTTCTGAGGCACTTAGAGCCTTCAACCTGTCTCTTCCCACCCATATTATATATACTCAGAAGTGTTTGTCGAGGGACACATTCTTGCTCCAGTTACAAATTATGTGCTCTTTTGCAGTGAGGTTACACTAGATACTTCACACAATGGCTAAGGTTAATTGTTGAATTCCAGCGCTGTCTAATTGGAAAAACTTCAGCCAAGTTATTTCGGGGTGCAACTGAGCTAAGAATTGCAGCATTGCTCATGCGTCACTTCAGATGTTTCTATCTCGTCATTGATTTTAATACATGAGTGAGTGCAAATTTATCCTAAGTGGATTTAGCAAGTGTCTTTGCTATCTTTTCATAAGGATATTTCTATTGATGACATTATAGGTTCTATGTTGCAGTTTGCTTAAAAAAAAACCAAAAAACAACAAAAACCAAAAAGACAGTGTTGACATTATAGGTCTATGTTGCAGTTTGCTTAAAAAAAAACCAAAAAACAACAAAAACCAAAAGACAGTGTTGCAAGGTTGACTGTTAGGCTTTTCGAATGGTCAGTAAGTTAATTGAACTTCTGTGTTTCCTAGCCAAGGAAATACTGTAACTTTCAACTTACCCATGTAGAAGATCTGTGATTTGAAGTTTATATCTCTTTCTAAATTCTTAGTTTTGTCTCTGAGGAGATAAAATGATCAAAATAAATGTGTCTCCAAAAGACAGTGTTGCAAGGTTGACTGTTAGGCTTTTCGAATGGTCAGTAAGTTAATTGAACTTCTGTGTTTCCTAGCCAAGGAAATACTGTAACTTTCAACTTACCCATGTAGAAGATCTGTGATTTGAAGTTTATATCTCTTTCTAAATTCTTAGTTTTGTCTCTGAGGAGATAAAATGATCAAAATAAATGTGTCTCCTTTTCTTAGCTATATTGAAAAATTTTTGTGTTACCAATAAAATTTCATGGTCAAAGTCAACTCTTGAAACATGAGACCAAGAGTGATGAAGCTCACTGTACTTGCTCCAGAGCAAGATATCCATTGCTGCCATTCTATCTGAAAGGTCTTTATGGATCTCTGGTGTGTAAAATGATTTTTGTATTGTATCACAGAGTCATCTGTAGGGAGGAATGAAAGTATATTGTTTCTGACATTTTTTTTCCTGACAGTTTTACACTTTGACATTTCTCTATCCCAACTTGTTTTCCTACTCACTGACCCAAAATATCATAATGGTCTAGTTCAAAGGCTGCAACTAGCCTCAAATTTTGTGCTCTGTTGAGCCTTCATTTCAGTTTAGTTTACTGAATTGTCAAGTATCTACCTATGAGAGTCGGAGAGAGATTGAAAGACACCACTAGAATTCTGATGACTGAGAAACCATGATTGGGGCAGAAGGCAAGATTTCATACTGCTGCTATTGCATTATTCATGAGAAAATGAAACACAACATTTTGACCTTGAAATCCCCCCTTTTTTTTTTCCCCCCTTCCTTTCTTTCTTTCTGCATTTAGGGTTAGATATATAGGCTGTAGCCATGGAGCCGTTGCTAGGATGCCAGGAACTTGATAAATCTGTCTTTCCCATGCAAAAACTTCGCATAATTTTGGAGCTGTCAGTTTTTCTGAGTTCTAGAGTCACCCACTGAACTTGGAGGTGTGGGTACAGCTCTGTCTAGCCTATGTGTTGCCCCTTGAAGAAGTGTGAAGGTCAGAGTAATAACTCCTGCAGGGCAAAACTGGCACTGTAGACAGTGGTCTGAACGTATGACTAAAGTTTCTTTTTGTCATGGTCTTCTACTTGTTTTAATAGACTTCCTCTAAAAATGAGTTTTAGGTTCAAAAAGAGGCCTGCAGTAGTAGAGACATTGGAAAATGATGCCTTTCTGCTGCATTTTTTTTCCCCTGGAATTTGGCAGCATGAGATGCTGTTGTACTTAGAATTCCTTCACCAAACAATAAATGTGTTTTAAACCACCTCCCAGGAGGCCAGAGTCGCAGAACCCTAACAAGGTTATGGGTGTAGCGTGGGACCACCCAAATATGCTCAGGGCTGCAACATGGTCCCTTGGAAAGAGCAAAAGTGAAAACAAATTCTGGCTTAGAGAGATGCAGGAATTTGTAACGTCTTTCCATAACACTGCATAAAGGATGTTAGAGAAATGCAAAACTTTCTCATAGACCTGTACCTAGCTGCCCTTATTCAGCAAATGTCTTGACTATTGAATGTACAATTATTGTTCCTTCTAATCAAATGGAGGAACTGCGGCCCAAGATGATGCTCCATCATGGTCAGACAGTTGAGCTCAGAGTGGTTGTTGCAGCCGGCTGCGATTGCAGACCTTAAAAGTTTGCATTAGGCCAGTCATACTCTTAGAAACTAGGCTGAGGAAAGCATGGGAGCATGTATTCATTGTGGTGGGGTGGGTGTGAATCGACAGTAAGCATGTATGGTTTTGGTTTTTTTTTCCTTCTGATGAAGCACAATTTTTTTCCAGGCGTTGGGTGCAACGTAGGGAATGGAGGTCTCTCCAGAGCCCTTGCGGGCGGGTAATGGGTGAGCTCTGAGAGGGAGCTCCCTCCTTCCCACAGGTGGGTAGGGTCAGCCCAGTGTTAGAAGACATGTAGGCAGCGAGTGAGGAATCCTTGCAATGGTGGGAACGAGGTTTCTCACCTCCCAGGCTTTGCTTTGCTGCTGGCAGGGAAATGTGCTTTCAAAGCACAAGTTACAAAAGAGAAGCAAAAAAACAAGATGCAAATTAGAGAAGAAATAAACTTCAGAAGAGTTTCTTTTGTGATTTGTGACTCAGTTGTTCGGAGAGGCAGACAGCGTAGCTTTTGATGCATCAAAGGCGTGTCACTGTTTCCTTTATTAAATTCATCTCCTTCGGTGCCTTTGCACATATAGGGAGGCCACGGATTTACATGGCACCAGAGCTGTTTGCCAAGACACTAGCCTGTTACTAGAAGTAAAGAAAAAAATATATACAGAAACCTTCTTGCTGCTTTTTCTACTCTAACAGAGATCAATGCCTCATGTTCACTTCTGTTTCAATGGTAGATCTAATGAGATGCAATAGGCGTTTCTGCCTACAGGTGTAGTACAACATGCTCGCCTGCTCTGTTTTTTCCACCTTGAAATACAAACGTGGGGCCTCAATTACATCCACATCTCAGGAACAAGCAATTCTTTCCTTCAGTCACCTCAAATTCCCTCCGATTCTTTCAGTTTATTATATAGGATAGAGGAATTGCTAAATTTCCCCATCCCCAGTAGTGTCAAGTTGATGGCTCTGCTTCTTTCCTGCATCGTGCCATGAGCAGGCTCGGTTGCAGATGTCTTCCTCAGGCCTACGCCATTTGTTGTTGCTGAATAACCTTTCAGCTCCCAGACAAAGCTGTAACGTCAAAGGCTGGAAACTGGTCTGCCAGGCTGGTAACGAGTGAGCCAGGACATTACATAGCAGGAAAGCTGCCCATCGTATGTCAGCTTTGCCAGCACTTTTCCTTCCAGTGCTCTACGATTAACCTGTGGACAAACTTCTCCATCTCTTGAAGTCTTCAAGTCAAGACTAAGCACCTTTCTGAGAGATGGTATTTAAGCACAAGCAATTGGGGTCTTGGTGCACGGGGTACTTGGAGGAAGGCACAGATGAAGCTATTGATTCCACACAGCAAACTAAGATTAACTGATATGAGGATCTGTTCTGACATTAAATGCTGGGAAGTGCAATTTTGCAATATAAGGAGAGTCCATTTACCTGCAGTCGGTTGTGACTGGTTGTGTCTAAGTTGCTCCCAGGCCATTCTGTCCTGTAAAATGTTAAAGCTGAAAACAAAAGCCCTGAGGCAAGTTGTACCAGATGAACTTTTCCTGAGCTGCATCCTAGAGCCCATGTGGGAGGTAGAAATAGTGCGAATGCACCTCTTCTCTACCCAGAGTGTAAACCTCGAGTCCTGGTTACACAGCAACTGTATCATACTGTACGTAGTTTATCATTGTGTATCGCTTGAAGGAGTCTGTTGAGAAAATTGAGGCTTTTTCGGGTGTTGCTACTATGACGTTTGAAGCAACCTGTCAACAATTTGTGTGGCATTATAAATATAGCCAGCCCAGGATGTAGAAGAGAAAGAAATGCTTATATTTCTCTTTCCTTCCTATTCTGCCAAAGGGTAAGTCAAAGCACCTATGAAGAGTCTTTAGACACGCTTTTTGAAAGGTAATCAGAACTAGGTGTCTTGACTTTGGCCCTTCTACCTTATGTTTTGTGGAATCGCACCAGTCTTCCAGTTAGGGCTGCGGAGCCCACTGAGAGAAAGGCAATATCCTTTCGACAGTCCAAACTGAGGCATCTTTTCCTTTTGAAAATCTGTAATGCCCAGTGCTTTTGTCAGATGGTGCTGCTTACTGCATTGGCTTAAAAATAGATCAATACATCCAGTTCTCTTCCCTCATTATGCCCAAATCAAGGGAAAAACCAAACCCGTAATTTTTACCAGCTGCTGTCAGAGTCCTGTGGCAACCTGCCAGCGTCATGGCTTGTTGGTTATTACAGACAAATGAAAAACTGGAGGAATTCCACTAACTTACATGTTTTACTCAGGTGGTCCTTGGGTCTTTATTGGCCCTGAGGCTTTGTTGCCCTCATTTTAGCAGAAAACAGTCTAGCTCTTGAACATGCATGGATCTTAAAGATCATAACAGAGAAATCTGACTTTGGAGAGCAGGAAATTAGAGCACAAGAAGGCAGATTTCCTTGCACAGGGATGCACCGTAGGCCAGTGGCAGGGCTGGGAACAGCAGCTCTATTGCTCGTCCTGTGCTGCATCTGCTGGATCACATTGCCTCCCCCTTCTCCCTGCCCAGCACTGTAGTTTGGGCTTTCCTTGTCCCTGTGGAATAACAACTTTGATGCTATGCATTAACAATGAGTTTAGCAGGGATGCTGGTAGAGCAATAGAAGGAGGCAGGAATTTGGAGAATCATTTAATTTAATCCTCCTCGTCCCAATACGATTTAGTTGAAGTACTAACATAGCGGCAACAGACCCATGTAAACCGTGTCACCAAGTGATCGCTCTCTCTGCTTTCTATAAATACTCAGTCCTGCATTAGTGACTCTGCCCTGTAGACCTCCTGTCAGATGAGCCAGCTTTGTACATGCTTTTAAGCACTATATGCATGTATTGTAAATGTTAGCTGTGTATTTTGGTGGCGTAACAGCTGGAGACCATTATGGTGTGACAACACTGCTCTCCTAGACTTCATAGGAAATTCAGTTTGGTCGACCTACATTTATCTCAGCCTCCATGTGAACCTGCTCTGTAATCTCTCACTTCTGTTGTTGCAAATCTGAAACACTGAATCAGGAAACAGAGGCTTGCCAAAACTGTTAAATAGGCAGAGCCCGTGTTATTTGGAAACTGCCACTGTGTTTTCTTGCTCGCATCGTCCTGGAATGTGTCTCCTGGTAGGGCGAAGGGAACATTTGTGAATGTAGTTCTCAAAATCAGTCATTATGGTAAATACCAATTTTTTTAAATTTGTGAGTTAGGATTAGATGTTTCTGAAATAATAAGTTTTTTGACCAGGCAAAAATCCTGATACGGCTGCTGGTACTAGCCAAGAGGCCTGATGCATATGTGATGTGTGAGCAAGGTAAAAAGCATCCTTTTAGGGAAGGCTATTTTTAGAAGTTACAAATCCTACCTCTTCCATACACTGTCCTATTTTTAACCAGGAGTGCTTCCTAGCTCTCAGCCGTGCTCCTAGCTGTGATCTACAGGAGCTTCTGTACAACATCGCTTTATTAAGAGTTTGTTGTCTATTATGGAACATGAACTTTGTGGTAATTGCACTGGGTTAACCAGTGACAAAATTGGGTATATATTAGTTTCCTCTTTCTTTCAGCATCCCTTAGTACCACTCTCAGAGGAAGTGGCTAACCTGTGAGCAGTGAGCAAATTTGGATTAGCAGGTAGTTAAACAGACAGACCGGCTTGGCTGGAGCTGTGAGATGTTTGGAGAGTAATAGAAAGAATCGGATGCTACACAACTCTCCCTTGCTTCTTCCCCACCCTCAAGAGCTTTCAGCCCCAGCAACAGTCCTGACATTCCTGCTTCTTAGGACCAGGAAAGAGCATCCCATAGACTATAAGGGCAAGTTTTCGGTAAGTGGTGAAGCGTGGGACAGGACAGTCCATGGCCACAAAAAGGTGCAATGGCAAGTGATGTAAGTTCCTTGGCTGTTGGCAAGGGATGGAAGGCGATGCGAGAGAGTGGCAAAACCCATCCAATCTGTAGAGAGATTTCTAAGGAAAAGGGGGGGACTTTTTGTACATATGTGGTGGGTTGACCTGGGCTAATGCCAGGTGCCCACCAAAGCTGCTCTATCGTTCCCCCTCCTCAGCTGGACAGGGGAGGGAAAATATAACAAAAAGCTGGTGGGTCGAGATAAGGGCAGGGAGAGATCATTCACCAATTACCATCATGGGCAAAACAGACTCGACTTGGGGAAATTAGTTTAACTTATTACCAATCAAATTGGAGTAGGATAATGAGAAATAAAACCAAATCTTAAAAACACCTTCCCCCCA